>NC_056730.1:290230615-290405615 GCF_019279795.1 Protopterus annectens | reverse complement strand
GCCAACACCCATATGGAGTACTCATTTATAGGAGTGTGTTGCCATGACATTGGCTATTAGAAGAGCTACACAGCTGCTCTGCATGCAATTAGCAAGTGGGGAACCCAAATAGGTGCACAGGCCATCACCTGGTCATGAGCATCACCTACAAAAGCCATGCTGCCACCTATTCAAACCAGCTCTATCCCCATAGTGCACAGGGAGAGAGAGAAATAACAAATGAGACATAAAGTGGAAAAGAGAAGGAAGAAAAGAGGTAAGTGGAATATGTAAGCAAGTAATTGAATTTAGTACTTAGTCTGTAATAATGGGAAATATGGTTTGGAGGAATATATGTCCCAACAAGACATGATGTACTAATGTCCTGCTAAACAGCTGCTATGGCCATAATATCTGGCCCTCTCTGCAGTGGGAGATATCACAGACATACCTCTCAACTGTACGGATCCTCACAGAATGTGCACATTTTACCATCATGTATTTTTGTCTGTTCCTCCTGAGATATGTACTTTACTGGCAAATAGCTGAGGATTGAAGTCATCAGGTAATGACAAACACTTGAGTTTGAGACTCCACATCCTTAAGAATATTCACTGTAATGCTAAATGTATCATTCTACAAACTTCCTATGTTTGTAGCAGGTATATTTAAAGTCTGTCCCTATTTATCCCCCCATCATTTTAGGCATTGTCCAGATGTGATGCTCTGAGAGGTTGTGAGGTGGGAACACAGTTCATGAGCCTGACTCACCTGTGAAAGGACAGCTCATATATATGACAACCACAGGGGTGTCTGTGAAACAGTTGTGACTGTGCCACTGCTAGGCCATTTAGTGGGATGTTTTCCATATCCATGTTACTTGTGATTATGAGTATGACACATTTGCCTTGTAAAGCTAAGACACTTATAGAGGGTGTGTGCATAGTAGAGTACTGTTGCAAACATATGTGTTGAACTACATGTGATATATTGACTTAATAACATTCAACTGCCCTGTGTTCTGCTGGACAATAAGCACATTTGTGACTGATATCTGTAGTCACATACACATATACCTGTGTTATGTCATCCAAACCATTGGCAGGTCTGTGAGCAATGGCATTGTTACATAATAGCCTACTTATGACTGCTGGACACCGTCCAGATTATCACAGTGATGTCAAACTCTACTGTGCAATCAACATACTAATGTATGGTGCAGCTATATTAATACAGTATCAATACTGATGTCCTTTGTGACACCCATTTATGTGTGCCATTGTTCAGACATACTGCTGTAACAGGTTGAGAAGTATGATTGAGTAGCAAGACTGCAAATACAGTGTGCCATATTTACATTCAACAGAAATGTATACCAGGTATCACCTGAGCACATGTATGTATGAATATGTTTAGCTGGAAGTCACAAAACTAATCACATGGGTTTTAAGCAGTCAGGTAAATAGGATGTGCATGTTTGCACATGTGTTATATCATTGTCAGTGTATACAACAGACATATATGTGTACAGCTACTGGTGGTTGCATTGCTCTGACACTAATGTGGGTACTGGAATAGGCATGATTATCAGGTATTAATCAGAGAAGTGTCCACCTGTGTTATGAGCCTCTGTCCATGCCTACACTACCAGCTATATCAACACCTATATACAGTGGATATCACAAGTGCACACACCCCTTTTGGAATGCCAGGCTTGTGTGCTGTATGACAATCAGACCACAGAAGATCATTTCATAATGTTTCTCATCTTGAATGTGACCCCTAACCTGTCCAATTCCATTGCAGTACAATCAAAGGTGTTTCTAGGAAGGTGAGTAACTATTGCCAAGTGAAGATGTGCCAGAATGTTAAGAGTCCAGACCAAGATGGATGAATGCTGTAACCATCTCAAGAGGTGCATACACAAGTTTAAGGGTGTGCACACTCAATCAACTGGCTTATTGTACTCAGTATTATTTCCATATGTTTTCACAGACCAGATTGTTATGTTTTCAATTGAATTGTACAGGATATAGGTCACACTACAGGTGGGAATTGTTATGAAATGAGTTATTGGTGTTGCCATATTACAACTGCACAAAAACCAGTAAGTGTATCAGAAGTGTGTATCCTTTATATCCACTGTAGCTATATGGACACAGCAGTACCTGACCTGTATATCCAGCCTCCACCAAGGTAGAGTAATCCCCTTTGGTGGACAGCAGCAATACACAAACCACATAATAGGTTGCTACATTGGCTATATAGGGACACATAAGTGCAGTCAACAACTTTGAAGCAAGTCCATCTATATCTGAGCAAGCACGTAAGTTCACAGGTGACATCCTGTAAGGCTGACTATGACTATGTATCGGGCATATCCACACCACCAAGGACAATTGCCACCGTGTCTCCACATAAGTTATAAGTCTCAGATGAATCAACACAATTCACCCTATACTGGGTGTAAAGAACACCCCATACACACATGCCGTGGATATAGGCAACCTGCATCACACAGGTAAGGTGAGAACATTGCCACTCTGTCCACTCCAGTACTACATGGAGATATACACATCAACCACACTCCTCCCCACAGCAATGGTGAGCATGTACATATTGCCTACTGATGGCAACAACAGCATATTTCCATGGGGTATACTAACATCTGCCTCCTACATGAACTCAGGCATGTGCTCAGAGCTGCATCACACACCACAGTCAAACACAGACCTGCCACCATCCACATGGAAGATGACCACTGTCAAACCTCTACACAGAAATTAATGCAGGATAGATGGTTATGCAATCAAGTGTCCAACATTGGGAGGAATAAGATAGCTCAGGGACAGGCATGTAATGCAAGCTGCTATAGCCATGATAGCATGGAGGTTTCTGGGGTAGTCTGGATTATTTGCAAGTAATATCTACTGTTGATGAGCATTTTGACAACTGTATGAGGTCCTGTGACCTTTTCCTGTTCATGAATTCCAAGTAAAATGCAGAGTGCTCACCTACCAGCATGCTCTGTTAGGAAAACATACATCATCATCGAATATGTGATTGGACATTATGCCCTGTCATGTGGACAGAGAGCAGGAGATGTGCAGGAGAGGACTGCCCTGTGGAATAGTGTGGTCCACAGGGTAAATGATGCCGGACTGCACAGCAGAACTTACATGCATATGCAGCATCGGGCCACTGACCTCAAATGCCATGCCCATCAATGGGCTGCTGCTGTAGCAAGGGACCGGCTAGACACAGGTGGGGGCCCAGCCATCCAACCCCCACTGACACCCACTGAGGAGCTCCTCACCACACTTGGGCCACACGCCGAACACACAAACCATGACGCTGATGGAAGCATTGTGGAGGTGCGGATGGATGAGGACCATGCAGGTAAGGGCCCAGAGGGGATTAGTACACTAATGTATCAGTCATGCATGTATCTGCATTGTATCAACATGCATGTGTCAATTTCAATTGCAGTTTTGGATGGGGTTTTCTAATGCACAGAGGTACACATCTATGGTAAGGACAGGACATTGTGTATTATTGAGGTTAGTACTGTAGATGTGCAGACATGCTGCATCCATCCTAAACCAAGGCCACATGTGCGTCTGCTGACAATAAACCCGTCTCACAACTACCTAGGACCCTCTGGTCTGCATATGGGACAGCAGCCTGTAGCTGGTGGGTATTACATTTTTCTGTTTTTGCCTGGCAGTACCCCAGGCATGTGAAGCTCATGCAATTTACCATGCACACAACCATCAGTAATAACTATATTGCTTTATGTAATAGCTATATTGCTTGTTGTGCATGGTCACTTGTGCTGGGGTTAACTGTATTGCATCACAGTGGTCACCACTGGGGCCTATCTGATATGTATTCAACATTTCTGTAGCATACCTCACAACTTTTCAGTGCCAAGATGTCTGGACAGAGGCCAGTAAATTGTGCTGGACAAATGTCCTAAAGTAAAGTCATGCGTGACACATTACTGGTATACAGTGGATATAAATTGTGTACACACCCCTTTTAACATGCAAGGTGTTCCTGTTACAGACTAATTAGGACCACAATATGACAGTCCACACCTCTTCCAACCTTTAATGTGACCCATAACAGGTACAGTTCACTTGTAAAACCAAGCATCTGTACTCATGTATTGCACCTACAAGGCAGGCCACCTGTGAGGGCAGCAGACATCCTATCAGCATGATGTTTCAGTCAGTTATGATACCTCATGCTGCCATATGTGTCAGTACACTCACTGTGGCCTATTTGGCTATAATATCACATACATGGGCATTGTTAAGGCACACAGACCACTTCTGAACACGTATAGGTTTTAAAAATATGGATATTCCAGACACATATGTACAGAGGACTGTACAATGGTTTAACCTGTTGCATGTGAGGCAGATGCTGTCACCACACTGTATAAAGTAATGGCAATGGGAGATCGTCATCAGCCATGTATGGTATACACATCAAAATGTTATAAGCCACACATGATATGATCCTCACACACACAAACAGTTGCCAGCATTAGCATTAGAACTCCTGCCTATCTATGTATTACTACTATAATGCTATGCAGTTATCAGAAGTGCCATAGAGCTTATACATTTCCACCTCTTCCAATGGTTCTTCTAAGGTGGATGACATCAACAGATCTACTAAAATGGAGTGAAGGGAAGTGTAAAGAGTAACACACAGGTCAAAAATGGTATGAACCATATAGTACATGATTCACACACACACACACACACACACACACACACACACACACACACACACACACACACACACACACACACACACATACACACATGTCAGCATTGGAATTAGAACTCCAGTCTATCTAGGTATGCCTACTTGAGTGCTACACAGTTATGAGATGCGCCACAGATGTACATTTCCAACTCAACCAAAGTTACTTCTGAGGTGGATGACATCAACAGGTCTAGTAAATTGGAGTGAAGGGAAGTGTAAAGGATAGTACACAGGTCAAAAATAGTATGAGCCAGACAGTACTTGATTCATACACATAATTGCCAGTATTGGGATTAGAACTCCTGTCTATCTAGGTACTCCTATGTTAGTGCTACGTAGTTAGGAGATGTGCCACAGAGCTTATACATTTCCAACTCAATTAAAGGTACTTCTGAGGTGGATGACATCAACAGGTCTACTAAATTGGAATGAAGAGAAGTGTAAAGGGTAGTACACAGGTCACAAATGGCATGAGGTAGACAGTACATGATTCTCACACACACACACCTGCCAGTATTGCCATTAGAACTCCATATCTAGGTATGTCTACTATAGAGTTACCCAGTTACTGCACGTGCTACAGAGCTTACTGAAGTTTTATATGGTCAAAGCTGCTGATAACTGCACAACTGTGGTAAAGTATTACAGGTGTCAGATGGTCTGCCTTCTGTTCCACCCATACATTATGCTACTTCTTTCTGTCTTGCACTTCAACTAGCATTATGGCTTAGCACTTCACCAGGTTATTGTATCATGAAGTGTGGCACACCTGTGACCTGTCAGCAGTACTCGTTCATCACATCACAGATGTCACCCCAGTACTTACTAGTTATGTTCACCCCTCTTGGCATGTTTGAAAGGCGGTTATCGGTGCTTCCACCCATTGACCTGGTGCACATATCTATGTTGCAACTGCCACATGTACACAGACAACCCTCCCCTCTAAACTCCAAACACTCAGACCTGTGATGGTTACCCATATATCACCCAATGTGGACATATGCACTCTCCAGTAAATAATGGACTAGCAGGTCAAGAGGATAAGATCAACACCTGCACCACACCATGTGGACATGTAGCTCACCATGACACCCACTTTGACAGCCATGACATACAGTGAAAAGCCACACACTCACCTTCCCAGAGGCACTCAATGGACATCTACCCAAACAGCACAGACCAGCAAGGCAGGCACCCACTCAGACACTGCGACATGGCACATGCCAAGGGACACATATTTAACCTACACAGTGTGCCCCCAACCTCAACCCCCTAAGGCTAACCACCTTGCAGAATACAGTGATCATGGGTAACTCAATACTGAGGCACACACATCCCACTCACTAGGTTGAATATGGACCAGTTAACAGCAAAATATCAATCACATGCCAGCATCTAACACATGACACAGCCAGTCATGTCACTCCACAACAACTACGAGTATCACTCTGTATCTATGTGGGTGTGAATGAATTAGGACACACCTTCCTGGACTACATGATAGGATACATGGTTGAACTCTCTGATTATGCAGTTCAGGCAGGTGTGGTAAATTATTACAGGTAGTAGCCCTGGGCAGTGTACCGCTGTCACCCAGAATGATGCTGTGGTACTATCAACAGATGCTTGACTGCAACATTGGCTTACGTATTATGTGTCATTCTCAGGGGATCCCGGACCTCTCTGCCTAGGATGGTATGATTGCCAGAACCCAATGACTTGCCATGGATGTCCTACATCTTTCACCACTGGGTTGCCAGGTACTGGCTACGTGTCTTTCCACCCTTATGGTGCATTATTAGGCAGTGTTCCTAATGTTATTGCCACCATAACAGCTACACATGTATGCAATCTGAGGGTTATGCTGCACAACAGTGGACATCTAACTGTCAGGATGCAGTCACTCATAGCAGTTGTTGGAGTGGAAGACACATGTCTGCTGTAATGGAGAGGTGGTTCACAGCAGCAGACAGCAGACCTGCAGTATCAGGCTATGATGCATTCCACAGCTGTCAGCCCCCCCAAACAAAGACCACACCACACCCCCACAGGTGGCGTTGTCTCCATATTCATTATGGATAGGAACACCTTCAGAGTAGCATCCCATCATAATGCATTGAAGATACTTCCAGTACACCTGCACTGGGATAATGGTGCTATCCAGACAATAGCCTGCTATGGGTCCACATCTATGTCCCTAGACTGTCAATGCACATTCCTCATCACCCTGCCATCTGTGATGGTCCAATGCAACACTGACATAGTACAAGTCTTCAACTACTCCTCTATCACCTGGGGAATGTAGCCAATCACCAGTACAGTGGCTCAATACTTCTGGGATTCATCATTTCCATTGCCCTAGACCAACTCATACTGACTCATGGTAGAGGATGCAACAACCTTCACCTGTGTTGACCACTTAAATATGGGACCATTGCTCATCCCCAGATGTCAATCCCTGCATGGTGAGATTCACACAGGCTGTAATCAACATGAAACTCAACATGTCAGCCACCCCCCCCCCACAAAGATAACCACCTGGCAAAAACTCTCCAAAGCTGACTTTGCAGCCATGAAAACAGGGGTGGCTGTCTTCACTGCACCCATGGCAATGGGATGTAGCTGCATGACTGTGGAATCATACAGATAGGCACTGTGCAAACAGGTACATGAATGCATGGTACTAGCCAGATCCAACAGAACCCAGACACTGTCCTCCAAACACTGGGAGACCATTTGATGGTCCCCTGTCATTACTGAAGTGTACATCAGAAGGAGGACACTGCTGCAGGGAAAGATGGTGTTTCATGACTGTTGAACTCCATTATTAGCCTCAAACACAATGTTGGATCCCTCATAGAGTCCCCAACAGGCATCTATGGCAGCAGAGATGCAGCAGACACTGATGACAGTCACAACAGCCTTGATAGTTACATTAACAACCTCCACAGCATTAGACACAAGTACTGTGAGTTACTGCACAAAGCTAATACCTACCCTGAGGCAACAGATATTGGCCATAGTCTTGGCAACACATTCAGCACCAGCTTTACCCCTCTCTCCCCCCACAACTAAAGTGCTGAGTGAATGTGTTTTCACATGCTGTATCCCATGTCCATTCTAGGCATCTGTTTGTCACCAGGATGTGGCCCTGCAACAAGGCCACAGGGTATGGCAGTCTGGTGACAGATCGACCATGTCATAGGCAGGGTACAGTATGTGTACGGTAATTCCCGGTTTGTAACACAGTGATTGCATATGCCTCACAGATTATAGGGCTGAGGGTTGTACATAGGTAAATGTTGATGTACAACATCTGTTGTAGAATGGAGAATGGTACATGTTCTGGTTTGGACACACCTCTGATTGCTAATAACCAGAGCCACAGGGGATATTCATCAACTAAACACACTGGGATTACTATTCACACACACACACACACACACACACACACACACACACACACACACACACACACACACACACACACACACACACACACACACACACACACACACACACACACACACACACACACACTTGCCAGTACTGAGATCCATAGGTTCATTGCTTCATAGGTGTGTAGTAGGTGAATGGGCCTGAAGGCTTTACAAGGCAAGCCCAAGGGAATACCTTGGCATCAGGCCACGTGACAATAGTCACCAGTGTGGCTCAGGAGTATAGTCACTGGAGTGGTCCCCAGGGGTGGGTATTGTATTTCCCATCCACTCATCCAGGTTTCTAATGTGTGTGGCCAGTGATGTGCACTGCTTCCCATGTATGTGATCTGTATTCCATAACATGGACAGTGTCTGGGTTGTGCACATGTCCCACATGCATGTTCTTTGATGTGTGGAAGTGTGCTTGAGGTCTCTGGGGCATGTTGTGTGGACAGATTGGTATCTTCTGATGTAGCATTCCTGACCTAATTTTTGAGACCTGGCTATGTAACTGAGGTAGTGATTGCACCTACACTGACAGTATGTTACGGGTATTCAGTGGAGTTAGTGGCGTCTGTCCATACAAGTCATATGTATAAGGCATGGTATTCCCTTTGTGGGGTACGTTTGCATACTCTACAGTTGTTGCAGGTGTCCAGTGGGGAAAATGACAAAAGGGCCACTGTACACATTGATTGGGCTACTGAGGGGATGAAAAAGGGTGCCATCTCCTTTTACTTGCTTGATAGCACACACTCAGTCAGGAGATGTAACACATCAAAGTTCTTTCTGATGTCAGTGGCACTGTTGTGGTCAACAGGCATGTAGTCCACTGCAATCACACCATGGATACTATCTGTGAGGCAATATGCAGGGGAACTACCAATATACTGGTTGTTGCCTAGCGAAGTGTGTTTGTGTATGATACATGGGTGGAGAGTGGTCTCTGTGTAATAGAAGGGTTGGCTATATTGTTCACTAATCCATACTGTCACATTTAGGGCTGTGGATTGTCTACACCAACCTCTCCGGTGTTTGACATATGTTGGCCTTGTAATGTGGACATTGTGACATATACTATCTGTGAGGCAATATGCAGGGGAACTACCAATATAGTGGTTGTTGCCTAGCCAAGTGTGTTTGTATATGATACTTGGGTAGAGAGTGGTCTCTGTGTAATAGAAGGGTTTGCTATATTGTTCATTAATCAATACTGTCACATTTAGGGCTGTGGATTGTCTACACCAACCTCTCCGGTGTTTGACATCTGTTGGCCTTGTAATGTGGACATTGTGACATATACTCGGTCCTCAACATAATAATTTAGCAAAACCTGCCCCCATTGGATCCTGTTATTACACAATCACACCCAGCCCCACACAGGATACTGATGACCGACACACACATACACACACACACACACACACACACACACACACACACACACACACACACACACACACACACACACACACACACACACTTGCCAGTACTGCGTTTCAAACCCCTACCAATCTAGGTATTGCTACTACAGTGTACCGCATTTATCGCACGTGTCATGGAGCTTATAGTATGGATGTTGTCCCAAGGTACTTCTAAGGTGAGGAATATCTTGCCAGTACTGTGTTTCAAACCCCTACCTATCTAGGTATTGCTACTACAGTATACCGCATGTATCGCACACGTCATGGAGCTTATAGGATGAATGTTGTCCCAAGGTACTTCTAAGGTGAGGAACATCACCAGCCCTTGTACATACTGGCATTGGGTGATGTAGTGGGTGAGAGATTCCAAAAAACATTTTACACTACACACGCATTCACATTTGCCAGGGGTGAGGTTCAAACCTCTATCTATCTTTTCGGACCATTATGTTACGCATTTACCACATGCACCACTAACCTTACATGGTTTAGGGTTGGCAACCGGTACTTTTAAGGTGGATGATATCTGCAGGACTGCTAAAGTCAGGCACTGAGATGTGTACTGGGTGTAAATGGGGCCAAAATCTTTGAGGTACGGACATACATATGTAGACATATGCACACACATAAACACTTGCCAGGGATGAGATTCAAACCCATACCTATGTATTTATCACTACTACATTGTTCCGCATTTATCACACGCACCATGGAGATTACATGGTGGAGAGCTGTGCAAAGGTATCTTTGAAGGTGAGTGACATCAGCAGCAGTGCTAAAGGAGGGATAAGAGAAGTATTATAAGTGTGAATGACCACAAAATCAGGTCTTTACAAGGATACACACACTCTTTCACACAAGTACTCACATTTACACAGTTGCCAGGGTCAAAACTCCTACCTATCTAGTTTTCTATACTATAGTATTACACAGTTATTGCATGCACCATGGAGGTTATATGTTGGAGAGTTGTCCAAAGGTATCTTTGAAGGTGAGTCACATCAGCAGCAGTGCTAAAGGAGGGGTAAGGGAAGTGTTGTAAATGTGAATGACTACAAAATCAGGCCTCTACAAGGATACACACACTCACATTTACACAGTTGCCTGGATCAGGATTGGAACTCCTACCTAACTAGTTTGCTACACTATAGTATTACACAGTTATCGCAAGCACCACAGAGCTTATATCCTAGGGAGCTGTCTAAAGATATCTTTGAAGGTGAGTGACATCAGCAGCGGTGCTGAAGGAGGGGTACGGGAGATTTAGTGAGTGTGAATGGCCTCAACTACATTCATCTAGAAACACACACACTCACACACAACTTTAAATTTGGCAGGACTGAGGTTACAACTGCTACATGGATACCTATTTGCAGTGTAGTGTTACATAATTATCACAAGCAACACTGATACTATAGGGCTGAGGGCTAACCAAAGGTATTTCTACAGTGAATGCCATCAGCACATCATGTGGTATAGGCCAATGGGATGTGTAGTGGGTGGGACAGGCCACATTATGGGATTCTCTCTGTCTCTGTCTGTCTTTCTCTTCCCCACGTCTCTGTGTGTGCATGTTTGACATATTATATTAAGTTTGCCTTAGATATGTGTGTGTATTCCTATACAATGTGTGTGTGAAGTATCAATGGTGTACAATTTGGTGTGTGTGCACAGACAGCTGCAAATAAAAAAATAACTGTAGTCCACTGTGTTGTGAAACATGGGCTTCATTTCTCTAAGTGTAGGAGCATGCCCAGTATGACCTTCTATACTGAGTGTGCGCTTCCATTCCAGGGAGGGTTTAATTCCAGTTCAGGGTTTTGTGTGCTACAGCTACACCTAGCAAACTGTTTCTTCAGGATATCTGTAGATAGGTTACCAATATGGAGACACAGTGGGCTTAACATACAGGGGATACTGTAACTGTTGCTGTCTGTGCTGCTTGTGTGACATGTTTGGTTGTAGCATAGATATTCTGACATATTTACTGTTTTACACTGTGATGTGTTATGTCATTGACTACTGACAGTTATCATTCTTTGTTCACAGTTATTTACCAGGAAATGCGAGATGAATGCAGCTGAGACCAATATTCTGAGGCATAAAGATTACACATTCTGGAACACACCTGCCATTGTGGAGGGGTAGCTACAGACAATAGACTGCTGGTTCTGTGTAAATGGTGCAGTACCTTGTTTAAGCTGGCTGTGGTTCCCCTCCTTGTGCTTTTCTCAACTTCAAGTAATGGCCATATCATGCTGGGGCCATACCTCTCAGCTGTACAGATACACTCAGGTTATCCAGAGGCAGGACATCCATGCTTCTATACCCCCCTTCTGTTATTCTCTCCTCCACCTAACATTATGTAAGCAATATCTCGGAGGTATCCCTATAGTTGGGCCTTTATCCCAGTAGTATTTATGGCCTGATCCTCAGTCCTTGCAGTAGGACATGGGAGACATGCTCCTGGAATTTGCCAACATGGCCTTGCATTTGTTTTCTGTTTACTGTTAGGTTGTTAGCTGGGGTCCCCTGACATTCCATACATTGGCACTATGGGTGAGGCATGGGCCTTTGCCAGAGGACTGTAGGCCATTTGAGCGTGATGCAGGCCATCTGTTACTGCATTTCTACATGGGATTGTGGGGGAGGGGGGTGCACACCTGCAGACTTTAACATTTGAAATGACTCTACTGGTACAGTTACTCTGTTGGCTTCCATTTCATATTGTATTGTGACCTACCATGCAGACAGGAGGAATATCAGTGGAGTACACATGTTAGATCTTAATAGCATATATTTCAGTTTCAGACTTCTTACCCTTCAGAACTGGAATGCAACTGCCAGACCTGTTGTAGTATGTCTGTGTAGATCTGGTGGGGGGCTGTTCACCATTGCCATCATTTGGGGGCCTTAGCCCAGCCTTTCTTCATGGTTATCTACACCTGTCCTGCTGGGTAAGGCTGGTAATGGATATGTGACTCTCATTGACATCCATGTATGTGACCTATTGACACCCACAGTTATTTTGGCCATCTCATGTACTACAGTGGGGGATGTCACCTTGTGTAGTGTTGCCTAGTATGTTGACACCAGTATTTGTTATGAATTTCCTGCTGTTTCATGTAGCTGTCTGCTGCTATCCCATTCAGCCACCCAATTCCCTTGCATGTATGCATCCATATCATACATACAAGTATGAGAACATACTACTCCATTCAGTAATTGATAGGAAGAGTGACTTACCTTGTTGCTGGGCCAGTTTTGAGGACAGTGCTGGAGGGCTAACAATGTTGTCTGCACATAGTACATTCCCTGTACATGGTAAAGCTCAGGTAGTGTCATGTTTGGCATCCCTTTTACTGTCTGTGCAAGTCAGAGAAAGGTATCAGTCCCTAGGTCCCTACAGTGTCAACGTGTGTGCTATGCATTGCCTCTTTGTCAAGGCCTGGGCATACTGTGCATGCCTCCTTCTGCCTACAGGGGCAGGCTCAGGATGTTCCTCCTCTGAGTCCCTCTGTGCCTGTGCTGGCCTTGGCAATGGTGAGGGGCTGTGTGGCCCTGCCCCATGCTGTTCCTACTGCAGCTGTTTCCACAGGATCATATTGTGTAGCATGGCACATACTATGAACATTTGTGTACATGTAGCTGGAGCTTACTGTAAGGCTCCACAGGATATGTCAAGGCAGCCGTGACTTGAGCATCCCCAAACACACACTCTACAATGATCCTGGTTTGTGCGTGTGCCTCATTATGGTGCTCCTGTTTGGGTGTGTCTGCATTTTGGATGGGTGTCATTAGCCATGGCTCCAGTGCATAGCCAGCATCCCCCACTAGATGGCCATATGGGATATCCCCCTGGCAAACGCCTGATACAGCTGTGAGCAATGCCAGATGTGGGAGTCGTGATAGCTTCCAGGGCTGCCAGCACAAACATTCATGATAATACCCTGGGCATTGCACATCACCTGGCAGTTGATGGAGGGGAGACCCTTGTGGTTTATGTAGACCCTGCCCCGCTCACCAGGTTTTGCTTTGATGTGGATATGCATGCAATCTATAGCACCAGCTACTTCAGGGTATTCTGCTATATGGTGGAAGAGATGCATACATGTGGTCAGTGCCTCACTGACAGTTGGGAAATATATGTGCTCATTGGCATGTTGTGTTATGGGATCCAGGAACTGGTGGAGTACCCTGGATGTTGATGCCTGTGAGACCCCTGTGATATGCCTAGTTGGTCTTTGGAAGGTACCTGTGGCTAGTATTCTTAAGCCTAGACATACCTTGGTATCCACTAGGTGGGTTCCCCTCTATTAGTTATGTGTGTCAGGCGTAGCCGGCACAGCTCAGCGATTTGCTGTAGAATGTCCCTGTCCACCCTATAGCGCTCTATATCCAGCTCATGTAGGCCCTGGTAGGTTACCCTGGATCTGTACACTCTTCTCCTCCTCCTCCTCACTGTGGGTCAGTTGTCTGCATTCTCCTCCTCAACATCCTCAGTCTCTAGCACATATTGATGGAGTAAAGCAGCAGCAGCAGCCTTTAACGTATTTAGTTATTTTTGCCAGTTAAAAATCCCCTGTCTGTGTACACTGGTGGTGTAGAGTTTGTGGGAAAAACAGTCTGTAGGGTGTTTGCATAGTTTATATTAGTGTGCTGGGCTGCTGCATGTGTAATTGGCTGATTCTGATACATTCCACCTGCCAGCTGTGCTAGTTCTCCTTGACTGCCTTCCTACTGTTGTTTCCCCTTCCCACTTCCTCCCTATTTAAGCCCCGAGGCACACCCCGCATACCTGGTGCTCAAATGTAAACAGTTCTGCTATTTCTTCTGTTTTTTTTTTTTTTTTTAGGCCCGCTGCATGCCATGCATACCCGTTTAGCTAATGTAAGCTCTTTTAAGCAGAAATGGTCTTCCCTGGATGTTTACACACTCTGCATTTCATGGAATAAGACAATACAGCCTCAGACACACCCCGTTCCTTAGCTGTACTTAGCTAAGGGCAAACACAGGCCACAGAGCTCCAATGAGCTTACAGCAAGCATGACACACCCCTATTGAAGTCATTCAGCTCTTATACTTGCACTGTTGTATTGCTGCACCTACATGGTTAGTTGCAAGCTAACACTTTGGGGAAATCTGTGATTCAGTATAACTCACCTCATTTGCATACCCCAGTGTGTACATCCTTAGTTACTGCACTTAGATGGACCCTTTCCCCTTGACAACCAGTGCTCCCTTGTACTGTTTACATTCTGCATGCCATTGACTATAATGTCAAAATGCAGAATTATCTTAAAATTGACTTTTCTCATTTTTTTTTTATTTTCGGCATGATCTCATTTGTGCGTCACTGCCCTATGCTTAAACGGCCATGATCGCCCCAAAAAAAGTTTAATTAAAAAAAAAAAGAAACATTTATTAATGCCAATGGCCTTATATTTGGCCATTGACATGTGTGTTTGACTGTAATACATGCTTTCCATGAGCTGTCCTACCTCCGTTTGCTCAGATGCAGAAATGTATTCAGTTACTAACTGAATACATTTCTGCTCTGACACTGGTCCTGCATGGAGTCCAGCTAGCTTCATGGATCACAAAATCTCATTTGCATGTTTTCTTACCAGCAAATCGGGTGATTTGCATATTTGCTGGATTTCTGTGCAGAAACAGTGTAGGGACATTTGTGCATGTGAAAACGGCACTTTCCTGGATTGCTCAGCAGCTATTTTCCATGCAGGAGCTCCTACACTGTTCCTGCATGAAAAACGGCCATTCCTGAATTCTGGGGAAAGTCTTTAACACACCATTAAAGGCTCTGGTAGATGAGTAAAAAGTCTGGTAAATAAAAATCTCTCAAGCAATAATGTGATTGCTAGGGTCTATATTAGAACACTGAAGTTTCAAAACTTCGAATGTTCTAATATCGACCCCTATTCAGTGAAAGCTGAAAATATTGAAGCAACAGAAAACCGAAAATTTTCCTAGGGAAAGTATTCGGTTGTCCGTTTCTGTTGCTTTGGTGTTTTCAGCGCTGTGGTGGAAAGTTACGGGTCGGGTTCAGGTAAGTGTGTGATTGAGTGCGAGTTAGGTGAGTTAGGGTTAGGGCGCAGGTCAAGTAAGTGTACGATTGTGTGGATGTGAGGGTTAAGGCAGGGTAGGTGAGTTAGCGTTAGGTCGCGGGTGAGGTGAGTGTGCGATAGTGATGGACCTTAGGGTTAGGGTTTGGGTTAAGGTAAGTGGATAGTTAGTGGTGTGAGTATAGTTTAGTGTAGGGTTAGGTGTAAGATTTTAGGTGTATGTGTGTGGATTGTTGTTTGTTTGGTGTGCGTGTGTTGTGTGTATGTGTTTTGGAACAGCAAATTTTTTTCTCTGTTCTGTATGTTCGATGTTTTCATCTTTCGCTGAATAGGGGTCGATATTAGAACATTTGAAGTTATGAAACTTCGATGTTCTAATATAGACCTGATTGCTATATAACCAAACACACAAACCTCTCACGTGGAGCGATGCACGGCCAACCAAACTATGCAAATGACACAACGGCCAGCAAGTATTGTTCCAAAATCATTTTTATTAACGAATGCACAAGGGATATATAAATATATCCTGCTCCAAACCGGTTTCGGTTCCCCTTCTTCAGTGGAGCTGAAAATTATGGAAAAGCCAACATCTGATTTCTTTTTATAGTGTCAGTAAACATTATAGACCAATCAGAATACAAACATCTTTTTAAACATATTTTCTTAATATGAAATGAACCCAGCAACCATATTGTGAATATACCTTAGTATTATATAAACATATATGGGCTAACACAATGCCCTATATGTATATATATATAAACTAATATATATATATATAAATAAACATAAAATAATGAAAAATAAAGAATCAAAATAAAATACATAAGAATATTTACACATTGTCATACTCAAATCTAAATATATGGAACCATAAATTAGGATATAGAAACCATACTTAATAAATATATATCATTTGATAATATTTGATAAATAATCTATGTTATATAAGATATATCAATCATGATAGTGCATAGATATATATCACAGAAGATGTATTATAGGTGATCATTAATACCTGGCGGAATAATGCACCCAAATGTATGATCCAATATTTCTCCTTTTCTGTCAAAATATTGTCCCAGCCTTGTTGGTGACTCCTATCACCAACAACCCTGTCAATAATAGTGAACTTAAATTTTGCCGTGGGATGTTTCATAGTATGTAAATAGAGGGCATTAGTAGATATTTTGTTCTTAATGTTGCTTCTATGTTCCCCAATTCTTATTCTAAGGGGCCTAGAAGTCTTTCCACATAGAATGCAGAGCATTGACAGATGGCAAGATATATCACCCAACTCATCGAGCAATTACCAAAAAATTTTAAATCATAAACTTTGCTGGTATTGGCACTACTAAAGGATTTAGTTTTATTAATATCCAAACAAGACATACAATGTCCACAAGGATAGGTGCCAATCAATTCTTTGCCCATAATGGTGAGCTGTTTATACCTTGCCCCTCCACTGCTATGATGTTTAAAGTGTGAGAACATAGAGGCTAAAGTTTTGCCCTTTCTATAAGAAAATTGACAACATGGCCCCAAATGTTGTCTAAGAATGTCATTAGCCATTAAGATATTCCAATTTCTCTCTATCACACCTCTAATAACTTGATTATTTCTACCATAGGTAGTGACCAACCTCATAACTTCATCTCCTTTTTATCTTGACCGTGATCTTTATATTGTATGAGTTGGTCCCTACTTTTATTGTCTGACATATATTTAGCAGATTTGATATCAAACGTAGCATACCCTCTATCATAGAATCTATTTGTAAGATCCAAGCTGGCTGTCTCATAGTCTTCATAACTGGAATTAATTCTTTTAATGCGACAGAATTGAGATTTTGGGATGTTCCGACAGTGTGGCGGGATGCATGCTCGAGGCATGTAACAGTGTATTATATTCAGGATATTTCCTATATATTTTTGTACCTAGTGTGTCATCAGGCTTCCTATATACACTGACATCCAGGAATTCAATATTGAACCTACTACTCTTAATAGTAAATTCAATGCCCCAAGGGTTACCATTAAGGTAATCTACAAATTCTTTAAGATATTCCGCATCCGCCACACCATCCAACAATCATCAAGATATCTGCGCCAGATATCTATTTCTACGATGTAAATATTGTGAGATGTATCATAAATTAAGTATTCTTCTAAATATGCCATAAATAGGTTCATATATGGGTGCAAAAGATGCACCCATAGCAGTACCTTGTAACTGCCAATAGCAGTCACCTTGAAAGAAGAATACATTTTTATTCAAAACATGCTCACACATACAAATCAAAAGTGTATTAAATCCAGGCCTATATAAGTTGGATTTCTCAAGCCAATATTGTAATGCTTGAAGACCCGCCCAATGGGGAATACTCGTATATAAAGATCGTACATCCAGAGTACAGAGTAGCCAGTCTGGTTCAAGTTCCATTTCTTCTATGATTTGTAAGAACTGTGTAGTGTCTTTAATTCTAGCTCTTACCTGAGTTAACAAAGGTTTTAAATATTCAGTCAAAAAAACTGAAAGTGGTTCCGTCAAAGAACCATGACCAGACACAATTGGACGGCCTGGTGGGGAAGTCAGGGATTTATGGATTTTAGGTAGTAGATAAAATATCTGTTTGTTAGGATCATTAACAGTCAAATGTTTAACAATAGTATTAGACAAAATACCATTTTCAACTGCACTGCTCAGGAACTCATCAATTTCCTGTTTAAAAGTAGTGGTAGGATCAATGTCCATTTTCTTGTAACATTTTTGATCTGATAATTGTCTTAATCCTTCCTGTATATAATAATCTATATCCAAAATCACCACTGCCCCACCTTTGTCCCCTGACAATAACTATGTCATTATTATTTTTAAGTTCTTCAAGTGCCTGTCTTTCAGTATGCTGAATATTGTCTGACAAAATATTAAAGCCATATGGTGGAAAATGTAAATCCCTAAGTACTGCCTGTTGAAAGGCTGTAACATGCATATTAGCAGGGGGTTGGAAAGTAGATTTGAGAAATCTAAATTCAGTAGATCTTTGAGCTGTATTATTTGTCTGATCTGAAAAGAATATCTTAAGGTTTAAACGACGGCAAAATTCCAAAATATCTTTTACAGTTTGATATTGATCACAAAAAAATCCGGGTACAAACCCTAAACCTTTATTCAATATTTTTTCTTGTTCCAATGTTAATTCCACTTTAGATAGATTAAGCACATTTTGAAATGTGGTAGTTGTATCTATTTCAAAAGAGCCTGCACTATTCCATCCATTGATTCCAGATCTGAACCTATTGCGGTGTTTCCTCCCCCCGCGTCTTGTCTTCTTACCCCAAAAGGGGTAGGTATATTGCTTCTTTTTTTATGGGGTGAGAGGTCAGAAGTAACCCCCTCGCTATCAGTGGGAGAAGACTCATCACCTGAGGTGCTAGTATATGTCTGTTCTCTATTTTTAAGAATAGGTCTGGGTCGTTTCTTAGCCTTGGCACCACTCCTACCCATAGACATATCTTTAAATCTCACTGATTTTTGAAGCTCAAAGGGACGTCCCCTAGCATAATCATTAACGTCCCTATGAAATTTTTTAACTTTCCTCTCTTTCGTCAGTTTGTCATACTGGGTCAGTTCTTTTGATAAATTAGCAACCAACATACCATAGTTAGTGTTGGATTCAAATTGTTTGCAAGTACTACTTAATTCTTTAATCTCAACAATATTTGAATCTATTGTCCTTTCATAATAATCTGTCAATATTTGTACAAACTTCATAGATCCCTCTTGAACTGCCTCAAACCACTCATTGGTCAGCCTCTCTTCAGATCTGCTGACCATGGGCTTCAACTTAATTCTAAGTCCACGTGGCACTAATTTTTTGTGCATGTAAGCCTTGAATAGACGTAGATGCCATATATTTGCTCTCAGCCCCTTAAGGGCTTTCTCCAAATTACAAAATGCAAATTGGCATCCATCACTAGAAGGAGTGGTCTGTTGATTAATAGAACTGTTGCTTGAGGTCGATTCCAGTCCAAAGACCTGGATATCTTCTCTATCAGCACACATACCCTGCAAAATACTATCCAAATTCATGGTAACTATCTTAGCAAGTCCAAGATAGGGAGGAAGCGGTGCCAAAACTAAAAAGGGAGACCCAGATAACTTATGCCTAAACAAGGCACAAATATATAGTATCCAATAATAATGGAACCTGTGACATATATAAATACCAGCAACTTAGGGGAACACAAGCTATACTAAGTTAAACTAACCAATATTGACCAAATTGCATAAATCCAGGTAGATGGAAAGCCAAATAAGAACCTAAAAAATGGCCAATGGATGAATAACAGTGCAAACTACAAAAAAGAGTAGTTCCAAAAGTACTTGACCAATCCAGTCCAGTTATATATAATAAGTAACATAGTCTTATCAGTAGCAAAATAAACAATCTCTACCCTACAAAATGTATATAATACAAAAGTATTGAAAGATAAATTACCATTTAAAAAATACAATCTTATATCCCAATACCCAATTAACTGATGAATAAAAACTGTTCTAACATAAACTCAAATATCAGCTCCTATCAGGTAGTCTATAAGAACAGAGCATGCTCAGATATAGGTAATGCAGAAAGTTCTAAATATTAGCAACTAGTAGAACATACAGTCTTATATCCTAATTTTTTTGGGAAGACCAATAATAATATATTTTCATATCATAGAACTCAAAAGGCAAAAATTACCTTTATATTATTCAATCCAGCAATATACCTATATATACAGTTATATAGGTGTGACACAAAATATAATGGTAATATCACCCTATACTGTATATCAAAAATCACAATTATTAGTATTATCAGTATACTAACATATACCTAAAAAGGCCTCTGGACTATACCAAAAAACTAGCATAATCCAACCCTCTCTAGCATATGATAATAATCTGTCCCATCCAATATCCACAATTCCTAGAACCTCAGGCCAGTCAATATTTAAACAATATCAACAGAGTACATAAGTAACCCAAAATATAGGCTTCTCATTGTATGAACATAGTTATAACCATAGGTTCAAACCCACCATTTTATTTACAACCATGCTTTAACGCATCACATAATAATGCATCAAAGAATAGACAAATACACAATCTATAACAAAGTGCTATAAATATGTGTAAAATATCCTATATAGTCCCAACATAATATAACCATATGTCAGCACAATTCTGGTATATCATAAACCTAGATACCTAGGTGCAAGTCACAAATTAAGAAAACATATAACTAGTGTAATCATTCCATATATCCCTTTGGCTAACCACCATATGTATGAATTCCCAGCAACGATATGACTAAAAAGCACACTCGTCACGCTAACTTACACTCAGTTGAATACCATAAGATATGTCGAAACACATGCACCTAGTATAAAAACCCAAACACTAGCACTTAGTGTAAAAAACACAATTTATACCTAAATGTTATAGATATGTGTAAATACCCTAAATGGTCCCAACATGTTACAACCATATGTCTACACAATTTGGGTGTGTCAAACTCCTAAATACTAGGTGCAAATCACATAGTAAATGAACATATAGTAAATGAACATATAACTAATATAATCGTTTCGTATATCCCCTTGCCAACCTACCATTATGTAAATTTCCGACAACATGTATACCAAAAAGCACACTCGTCACGCTATCAAGCACTCAATTGAGTACCAAAAGATGTACCGAAACCCTTGCACCTAGTATAGATAACACAAAACATAAGTTAACCTACACAGATTAACAAATGTAACCCCAGATTATCTAATCAAAGTATAATGACCAAAAACATCACCATACATATATGCTGTCCTAGGTTAACATCTAAATTTAAACAAGAAAAAGTTGTTTGACCCCAAACGGTAAATAAACACATAAATGCTTAAGTAAAATGAACATTAATTATCACTTGACATTTGTGCACAACTTAATAATCTAACAAATATGAGTGCAATATACAGATCGTAAAGAGCCATTAAAGTGTATCCATAATGCCCCTCATACTTCTGTTTTTATAAAACATATAATTGAAACCCAAAACGTTGTAATACATAGGTTTCCACAAACAAAAAGTCAAAGAAATGTCCATTTTACATTCATAATGTCACTGTGCTCCATTCGACATATTCCTGACGTCGACCCTCCGACTCTGAAAGAGAAGGCCAAAATAGTTCCCAAAAACGTAAACGGCCTATTATAAGATAAACAGTACCTGAATGTCCAGATAGTAAATGTTCCTTGGTACAATGTTCCAGAGACCACCAGACAGAAGTAAAAGTGTTGTTGAACATAAACAAAAATTCCGTCTATATTGTAGATTCTACACAATGTAGGGGCTTATAGGACCCACAAAACAAGCCCAAACTTTGCTTCCAACAAGACTATATCACTCATCAAAAACGAGGTTCCGAACACATATAATCCAATAGGTAATCCACAACAGGAACACTGGTTAATGAAGTACTGACCATACATAAAAAGAAAAAAAGAAAAAAACCAGACATCTGTTGGCTTTTAAGGTTCGTAGAAAGCCTACTCCAAGTGATGAGTCTTCTCCCACACTCGACTGGAACAAGATGGCTCCCAGAGAGGTACAAGCAACAACCAAACACACAAACCTCTCACGTGGAGCGATGCACGGCCAACCAAACTATGCAAATGACACAACGGCCAGCAAGTACTGTTCCAAAATCATTTTATTAACGAATGCACAAGGGATATATAAATATATCCTGCTCCAAACCGGTTTCGGTTCCCCTTCTTCAGTGGAGCTGAAAATTATGGAAAAGCCAACATCTGATTTCTTTTTATAGTGTCAGTAAACATTATAGACCAATCAGAATACAAACATCTTTTTAAACATATTTTCTTAATATGAAATGAACCCAGCAACCATATTGTGAATATACCTTAGTATTATATAAACATATATGGGCTAACACAATGCCCTATATGTATATATATATAAACTAATATATATATATATAAATAAACATAAAATAATGAAAAATAAAAAATCAAAATAAAATACATAAGAATATTTACACATTGTCATACTCAAATCTAAATATATGGAACCATAAATTTTATTTTGTTTAATGGTAGCGAAGAAGAGGCGGAAATGTTTGTTGAAACTTTAAATAATACCACTGAATGTTTAAAGTTTACATTTAATTTTTCTAGTTTTGAAACTAATTACTTGGATGTTAAACTAGTGAAGGATGTCAACAAGGAAGTTTACCTTTCCAGGATCTATAGAAAGCCAACTTATTGCAATTCCTTCCTGCACTATAGTAGTTTCCATCCACCTAAACAAAAAAAGTCCATTGTTAAGGGTCAGCTAGTTCGTGCAGGAAGGATGTGCACTACATTAGATGATTTTAGAAATGAATGCCAGTTTCTAAAAGAATTATTCTTGAACTGAGGTTACCCAGTTTCACTGGTTAATGACCTTACATTAGAGGTTGATACAAAACGATTAAGTGGTTTTTACAAACCCCTATTGGACCAGGAATGCTCCGCCTTGCCATCTGTAAATGATGAATTTGTTATTCATGATGAAATAAGTAGCAGATTAGAGCCAAGGAGGAATTTTTCTTTGAGTTTTATCACTCAATACAATTTAAATTCCTCTGACATCTGGGCCTCTATCTTAAAGAATTGGCCCTTAGTAATTAATTCCCCTTATTTGATTGATAAGTTAGGAACACGCCCCTATGTTATTTATAAAAGAGGAAGTAACCTTAAGGAATTACTACAGCTCAACTCTAACGCTGCAGACTTTACTAGGCTTAAGGGGTCATTCAAATGTGGTTTTTGCAACATGTGTAGATTTATGACATCAGGTAGCTCTTTCAAAATAAGGAACGTTAAGTACCCTATCCATTATAAGATTTCTTGTGATTCAAAATCGGTAGTCTATCTTGCCCAGTGTAATTGCTGTCCATGTTTTTATATTGGAAAGACTAACCGTAAACTAAAGGAGAGGGTGTACCAACACATTTATGCAATAAAAAAACCCCTTTTGGAAAACGCCTTAGCGAAGCATGTAAACATCAACCCTGGCCATAATTTTAGTTTTATGGGCATTGATCAGGTAGTTCCATCAATTCGGGGAGGTCCATTTTCAATTTTGCTAGAAAATATAGAATTAGCATGGCAGTTGAACCTGGATGCATTCAGACCACCTGGTCTGAATGAAAATTGTAATATATCCTGTATTTTAAAACTAAAGAGTTACTTGAGGTGACCTTTTGGTTATATATTTATATATTTTTGAGTGCACTAATGTTTTTTAACATATTTGGCTCTCGGCTTTGTATCCATTATAATGGTTTTATTGGTTGCATTTTTATGTATATATGATTTTAAATTAGATATATGTTTTTGTTTTTTCATTTCTTATACTTATTTTTTAGATAAATTTGATTGATTAATTGCATGGTTTAGGAAATTGATTTGTGTCATTTCCTGTTTGTTTTCTATATTAATGAATGCTATTATTGTTAACTGTTTTCCTTCTGATGAAGCTGTGACATGAGTTACGGCGAAAACGCTTTACTCTTGGAAAATTAAATATTGCGTTAAAGGAGATTTGGTTTGTGCTTTCTGCCTTCAAGCCTGCTTTCCGGACTCAAGGTTGCCTGCAGTTTGTATTTTTTGAATATATGATATTGATGCAATCCACTTATAAGACAAAGACAAAAGGGGTAACAATTTTATGGAATACAGATGTGATTAACCCAGAAATCTTTTAGAAGTATGAAGATAAAGAAGGCCTTATGGCATTATTAATAGTTAAATATAATAACAGAATATGGACCCTAGGCAATCTATACTCGTTCCCAGGCATTGGAACAGGAACTGTTAAAAAAAATACAGATTTCATTTCCAATAATTATAAAGGCAACTTAATATTAGGAGGAGATTTTAACTGTATATTTGATATTTCTGAAACTACAAATAAAAGACCACTGCGTACATCTGCTGTATCAAAAGCTTTAAACAAGTGGGTAGAATAATTTCATCTTGTAGATACTTTAAGATTTAAAGAAGGTAAATCTTTGTTGTTTTCTCATCAAGATCACAGATGTGGTACCCAAACTAGAATAGATAAAATATTTGCAGCCCATGACTTACACTCTAAGATCATAAATTTTTCATTTACTCCCTGCCCATTTTCAGACCACAATTCATTGATACTAAAACTTCAAAATGGGTACATACCATTAATCTTTAATTCCTGAATTCCAGCATATAAAACTAAAATTAAAGAGTTCAAACCCTGGTTACTATCTGAATTACAGTTCTTCTTGGATATTAATTACACCACAGAGATAAATACAAAAATGATATGGGACTCATTAAAAGCTTACATATATAAACCTATAACTCAATACAGTTAACTGAAGATATTAAAACAAATATCTTATTATCGAAAAAATATACATCCTTTACACAATACTGGAAAGTTTTTAATTGGAAATGCTTGCACAGAGCATTCTTAACCCCAGACAGAATCAGTAAAATTAGTTCTTCCATAAATGGAGTATGTTGGAGATGTGAGCAAGTACACAATGGAGACTGGAACCACATTTTCTTTGACTGTGTTAAAATTAAGCCATTTTGGAATGGTATTAATAACTTTCTACAAGCTTGATTTAATGAATAATTTTTAACTAAAGCTCTTGTATTATTAAATGTGAACAAAAGTCCTCATTTGAATAGGTCAAACATGTATCTAGTATGGACTATACTTGCAATTCAAGGAAGTGTATAACAAGAATATGGAATACAAACACAATACCAACTTTAGAAGACTTCTACAGCCTACTGAAGACCACAGCATTATTGGAAATTAAAATTAAAGCACTAAGAATTTATCCAAAGCCATTTATCAACAACCCTTGGGGAAAAGTTTTATCTTTGATTGACACTATACAATAATTGATCAGACACTCTGATAATGGATTGGACATACTTATAAAATAACTGCATACATTAAGATCTGTTATAGTGTCAGGCTAACATAAATAGTGTACATAGTTATTTAAGATGTTATGTATAAATACTATGGAATTCATTCAAATGTATTTGAAAAATAAAAAAAAATTGAGGAAAAAATTCTACTGATAAAGACATAAGGAATTGTGTTAGATTATATTGGATAGCCTTTTGAGACTATCTCCAGCACCCATCTATTCTGACTATGCCAGAAACTTTCTGTCTCTGGCCTTTGAACAAGTTCAGAATTGCAGATTAAAAAGGCAGTTTAGTAATTTTGCCAATAAAATCGCTTTTATTAATTTGGGAAGTCAGTACATTCCAAATCTGTTCTGCGTTGTAAAATGTGGCACTGAATCAAGGTTTGTTCATATATCACATGCCAGAATAACACACAACTAAGATGTGTATATGTGTATATATATATATATATATATATATATATATATATATATATAGATAGATAGATATATATAAATATGTATATCAAACACACACACACACACACACACACACACACACACATATATATATATATATATATATATATATATATACACACACACACACACACACACACACATATATATATATATATATGTGTGTGTGTGTGTGTGTGTATACCACACAAAGAAGGGAGATCACATGGAACAATGTAGAAAATCTTCTGTCACACTGTGATGATATGTAGCCAGAAGAAGTAGAATGTTACTGGTCTAGCCAGAAATTTGTTCACTGATGCATTCATACTGCATATACCACATGCCTGTGATGCAGTGAGAAGTACCAGGATGTTGTTGGGAATGGACAGAGAATGGGCACATGTGATAGATTTTGGTCTGAATCCACCAACAGTCATACATCTGTACTTTGTCACTCTCTTAATAGATATGTTCATTAATCCTGAGTATTTTGCTATATACCACACATATGGTGTCTTTAGCATCAGTGTTGATGAGGAGCGACTGTGCCTCATCAGTGGTCATAAGGACTTCAGCTAGAGTACTGTGCTCTGGAGATGTCATCACTGTAACAATATGTAGGCAAGATAGATGAAGTTCAAACAAGGGCAAAAGACTACCTCAGAAGCCATAGAAAGGAAAACTATAACAATGCAAGCACTTATTTAATACTCTAAGGGAAAATATAAATTCTAAATGGATATCAATTTTCAAGAAAAAATATGTATGCAAGAAGAGGATACAATCTCAGGATTTTGCAGTAAACATAGTTCATGTTATTTTGGGAGGGGCCTAAAGGTGCCTGACATTAGTCATGTGATCATGACATCAGAGTCAGTTTATTGTAACGCTTCTTAATGAAAACATTTTATATCTGGTAATGCCTCTTACTCATTCATCTTGACAATATATATTCTTTTTTGATATATACATACCACATGATGCCAAAATAAACTTGCTTGATAGACAGAAATTATTATCCAGGTTCTCTTTTTCTGCAGACTTATGGGTTAATTAATACAGCTTCTACTGTGTCACATTCATGGACAACAGCAGGCCAACTCAGAAGCTCATATTTTAATGAAAAAGACTTCTGCAAGTCTATCTTTTCAAATGTTCATATTTATCTCACATAAACAATTTTTCACACATTCCAATCTTGAATGTCATTCTTAAAAATATTTTGTTTGCATCCCACTAAGTACCCATCTCAGCTGCATTTCTTCTATTGTGGCCTGGTATGACTGCAATACAACCCCAATGTCTTTGCATTACATTTGTTTAATGGTGGAAAGCAATATTAAGTCTAGCTAGTCTGCCCTTTTAAGTGCTTTTGGCCTTATACCTGCCCTACTTCACTGCCTTCTCCCTTACTCTTCTTCCACCTATCCATACCTACTTGAATGCCTTTGTGGATTTCCTCTCCATCACCTGTTCTGGAAGTCCATTCCACGGGTGCACAACCCTTATGTGGAATAGAACATTTGGATATACAGGAGAGAGTTAGTCCCTACAATCTACTGCTTGTGCCTCCTCCTTCTTTTTCTCTCCTTTCTATTCAGATGACCCCATCATATCTCCCTGTCATGATCATATATACTACTATTATGTGACCCCTATTATTCAGGGTCTTCAGTGAAAAGAGCTCTAGTTTCTCTAGGCTCTAGTCAATTTCCTTCACTTTCATCTTAGGGACCTTTATGTCAGCTTTCCTATAGCTTACTTCTAATAATTTGATGTCCCTTGCCTTATATAGCTTTTATAACTATAAGCAGCACTCAAGGTGGAACGTAAAGAGTTCCCAAATTAATGTAAGCAATTTTATTGGAAAACCGAGGCTCTTTAGAGTAAAAGCATTACTCCTTTGTTTTTGGAATCTGTCCTTCTGAAGACACACTCCAACACCCCAACATTCTGTTTGCGGCTGCCACTGCTCAGTCACTCTGCTCTTGGTGGTCTTGGCCAAGTGTGATCAACACAAAACCTTCAAAGGCCAGAATTGAGTAATTGAGATCAACAAATTTAATACAATGACCAGTATAAAGGAAAAAAGGGATCTCAATGCCAAAATTGAAAAGCTCAGTTTACTTTATTAAAACTCAAATTCAACAGCATATAACCACAATTTAAAATTAGAGCTTTAAATACAACACATGACTTCAACATCCAATAAAACCTCTTCTTATTTTACAAGAAAAAATTTAAAAACAAATATTTAAAGACACAGCACTATATAAAGTGTGCATAAAAATACATATAAGAAGCGTCACAACTTATAAAAGCATAGCAAATATGAAACCATACAAGGATTTTATCTATTTTAATTTCATATGTTTATACTTTAACACAGGTTTTAAGCTAATTGAAGCGTTCAGCCCAGGTGCATGATCAGCCTGTAATGTTAGAATCCACTGATATTAAGCTAATTTGCTGGCATTCAAAATATCCCCTCCTCTTAAATTAAGAGATATTTTCTGTATTACTCTAACACACAGAAAATAGTGGGTCCAGGACTGATTCTTGCAATATTTCATTAATCAGTTTCATAACTCTTGGTGGTATTACTTTAATCACAACCCTTTTTGTCTAACCTTTCAACCATGCAACTATTCAAGTCTTTAGTTTTGGACACACTCACAATTCCTCCATTTTCCTAACAGCTTCCTGTGTGGGACTGAAGTCCTCATAGACTACATCTACTAGTAGTCGTCTGTCAAATTCACTTGTAACACAGTCAAAAAACTAGATCAGGTCTGACTACCAGCTCCTTCTGCTCATGAGCCTGTGTTGGCTACTATTCTGGTGATTGCAATTCTGTAAAGTCACTACCAGTCTTTGCATGACTCATTGCCACTGTTGTAAAGCTAAAAGGCTTATAGTTTCTTGAAATTTTCTGCTCCACCCTTATACAAAGGCAACTCTGTTGTTGTTTTCTAGTTCTCTGGCACCTCTATATTAACCTGTGATTTGCTGAAGATCTCTATAAGTGGGGTCTGCAAACAAACTGTACAGACTTATGAAGACTGTAGGAACAGCCTATGTGGTCCTTGTGTTTTATCCTCCCTAATGGCAACCAGTTTCCTCTGAAACTTCTCCTTCTCTATCCCGCTGTCTCTTCCAATGTTCCCCCTGTTCTGCTCAGTTTACTATTAAAATTCTGAAACACAGTTGCTCGAGTAATAACTTACTCGAAAAAAAAAGGTTGGAAATGACACACATTGTTCAGTCAAAACAACGGCAGCAGTAATGTCGTTAATTTGAATTTGACATTATTGGCATTACCCAACTTACCTTGATGTCCGGTGATTTCCTATAAATGTTTTGCAGGGGGGCAAGCCCCCTTGCACACCACACATCCCCTAATAATTATATATTCCAACTCTGAGATTGCACTACAGTGAGGAAAAGGGTACATTTCCTGATCTCCATTGTCAGAATGTCGACCTCACAACAGCGAATGCACACTAGCATTCACTGTTGTGGAGTCGAACATTTTCCAGATCGGTATTACATGAACTTGAAACTAGCCTTTCAACCATCACAGTTTGCATCCATCCAAAATTTTGATAGTAAACCGTTCTGTTCTGCTCTGTGTCCCTGCATGACACCATCCCCTTGGATTCCTCTGTGAAGACTGTTACAAAATATTCATTAAGTACCTCTTCTTTTCCCCTACCTTCAGTGATTTATAGATTATAGATTCATAGATATTCCAAAACTACTGTGTCTTATGACCATTCATGGTTTGCCAGTACCTTCCCTCATGCCTCACCCCTTTTATGCAGGAGGGCCATACTACTTAATTATGGTGTAACCGAATTTGGCTCACCTGGATCATAGTCAAGGCTTTACCCTTCTAGGCCAGTAGTGCCCGCATAATGCTAATATTTTAGGAGCAAAAGAGCAGTGTTAAGCTAAAATATGTGTTAATACAATTGCAATGCATACAGTTAATACAGTGCATGCTTCACTTAGTGCTAAAGCCGCCTAGAATGTCAGTATGGATGGAGTCCATTCATTTCGACTTGCTAGGACAAATTATAGTCAGAAAAGCTGTTGGTTCAATGCATTTTATTTGTATAAATGTTAGATACTGGACAACACTGCAACACGTAGTCTGAACCTAATTTTAATGCACTAAATCTTAATGTTCAATTCAGTATATATGTTTGTCTTATTCAGATCCTAAATTAAAGCCTTTCAGTTTTTGTCTAGACGTTGGGAACAAATGTAAAAAATACATTATTTTGTTTCAAATAAAGTCTCTTTAAGCTCAGAAAAAGCAACACAATATTTTGTGTAGAAATATTTTTGAAATGCTTAGCGTGATGAAAAGAATTCATGCGTTAGTGTTGCAAAATGACGGATATGCTGCTACATTCTGTAACAGAGGCAGAGTAAATGGGCGGAGCAGCCACTGTGGTACTGCTGACAACTGACAGGTCAGAACATTTACATATTCACAAAGAACAGTTGTAGAGATGTTCAGCATGAATAATTGAACAATATTGGGGATAGTGCAGAATAGCAACAGTTAACAGCTGAACCTAATGCTTAGATTCATGAAGAATATGCATAGATGTGCAATAGTAATAATAAAAATTGGATGTGCAAGCAGATCCACTAAAAGTGCGTTTAGTACTTCACTGCAATTTCAGAAGTACCGAATGTATGTAACAAAGTACAGATGATATACTGTAAATAAATTATAATCTGTATGCCTTATGCTGTCTCCTGATGCAATACAAGCGATTCATGCCCTGAGAAGAGTTCTGTTTGCACTGAAAGTTAAAACTGTGCAAGAAGTAAAGGACATGGAAGCTATGGAAATTTTAGCCTAACAAACTGAAGATCTCTCAGGCCCACTAGAATCTGTATTCAACCACAGCCTCGAAACAGGTTTCGCCCCTAGGGAATGGAGGATTGCAGCTCTCATCCTTTTGGGTATTATAGACAAACTTACAAAATTAGGCATAAATCCCATTCTCTATGTCACCTGATAGACAGCAAAATGGCTCATAGATAGGACACATGAAGCTAGGGTGGGAGAATCCACTTCCACCAAGAAGCCTGTCACTAGTGGTATCACACAGGGCTTGGTACTGGGGCATCTCCTGTTTGGAATATACTTTTCTGAAGTCAAGACAAATGTAGAGGGCCTGTGTCTCACCAAATATTTTGATGACTGCAAGTTGAGTGCAATCACTGAATTCCCCAAAGATGTAGCTATCCTCCAGAAGTGTCTAACACAGAGAAATAACTAGCACCAGAACCATGGCCTAAAACTCAATGCAAAAAAATGCATAATTATACCCTTTGGGAAGACATCCACCCCCTGCAAATTACAACCTTGATAACACTCCCCTAAGAGTAGACCCAGTGGTAAGGTACTTGGGAACACAGGTTGACAGCAACCTAAACTTTGATCACCCTGTGCCCATGGTAGTGAGAAAATCCTTCTACATGGCAGAACTTATAAATAAGGGCATGGCATCCAGATCTATAGAGATCATAGTCCCACTATACTCATAGGTTCATAGGTTCATAGGTAGGTACTAGGCTATTGGCCCTAGGGCCTATATAAGCCTAGCCAAACGGTACCCTGGCTTTTGCCACCCAAGAAAATAATTTTCCTGTGCCCCTGTTGAGCAGAGCCACAGAAGTGAACCTCGGGGTGAATTTCCTATCTCCCATCCAATTATCAAGATTTTTCTTGAAGAGTGCTAATGAGGAGCTTTGTTTGATATAGATAGGTAGTTTGTTCCAGAGTATTGGAAGTCTCTGGGACAGGACTCTATCCCTCCAGCATGTTCTGTTTATTGTGGTGACAAGGTTTAGGTCCCTAAAGCATGTAGCTCAGGGGGATTGGGATTTCTTTAGGTGGAGCTTGCCCAACAGCTCTGGGTTTGACATAGCTTTGTATGTTAGGCAGAGATCGCCTCTGAGTAGGCGATATGAGATGGAGTAAAGCTGGAGTTTTTTGAGACGGTCTGCATAGGGCATCTGTTTGAGGCTGGTAATCCTTTGTGAGGTATTTCTGAGGCCTTTCCAGTTGTTGTAGATGTCTTGTGGGGTACATACCAAAAGGGGCATTGTACTCTATAATGGGTCTAATGAGTGATGAGTAGAGGGGGACAATGACCACTTTTTTCCTGGATGAAAAACCTTGTGATGAGGTGTGCCACATAGAAAGATTTCCTGAATACTGTTGCGATGTGATTATCAAAGGAGAGACTACTGTCCACCTGTGTCCCAAGGTCTCTTATCATGCTTTCGGTGTTAAGTAGACTACCGCCTATGTGGTAGTTCATGGGTACAGAGTTTTTACTGAAAGGGATGACAATGCACTTTTTGACATTGAGCTTGAGGCCATGGCTTTGACACCAGGCATCTGTCTCAGTGAAGCCCTTTTGTAGGTTGTCCAAATCATTAGGAGTTTTGATTATGGCTCCTAGTTTGCAGTCATCTGCGAACTTTGTTAGCCAAAGACCTTCTGTGTTAGCCTGTACTTCAGAGAAGTAGATACCAAACAGGAGAGGACCCAGGACTGAACCCTGTGGTACTCCACTTGTCACTGGTCTGAAGTTGGATTTAGAGTCTGCTACTTTCACAGTGCGGGTTCTGTCAGTGAGCCAGTTGGCAACCCATCTTGTGACATAGGGATTTATACCTAGTTTAGTGAGTTTATCTATAATTCCAGAGTCCTCATTAGACGAAGAATCAATCAATGCATCCTTTGGCATGTATCTGAGCAAGCAACTGCAACAGCTGAAGTAGCCACAGTTGTTTCTCACTAAAAGAATACAGGGTATAAATAATATGTCCTATGTGCACCACCTCAAAGGCCTGTCCCTGTATTCAGTCTCCTACAGACTACTAAAGGGTGATCTATGTCTAAACTACAAGGTATTCTTGGATCCAGCCCTGATGGACCTGCTACATGTTTATGAAACAAACAACGCTAGAATCACTCAGTCTAAGGATCTAAACCTTGTCTTCTGACATAAACAAAACACGTTGAAGGTTGACCAAGCATGCAGATGATTGCAAACTAGGAGCAGTCATAGAATCCTCCAAGATGTGGCTTAAAAGTCAATGCCAAGAAATGCATAATAGTACATTTTGGGAATGTGGTCACCCTGGAAAACTACCTCAGTTAATAAAATACCCCATGAGTAGACCCAGTAGCCTCGGATTTGGGGAATGCATGGGGATAGTAACCTGTCTACCAGTCTCTAAGGTAGCAAGGAAATCATTCTCTACCACTTAACTTAAAAGCAAGAGCATGGCATCTAGGTTTAGGGGAGCCACTGTGCCACTGTATTCGGACCTCATCAGACCCATCAATGACTATAACCCCCCCCCCCCCATTCAGTATATACCTGACCAGCACATGCAACAAAATGCTCTCAAAGGTTTCTTACAAAAAAGACTATAGGATGTAAACACAATGTCATGTGCAAATCACATTAGAGCCTTATCTTTATACTCTGTTTCTTATAACTTACTGAGAGGCCATCTATGTCTGGCATGCAAGGCAACATTGGATCTTGCTTTGATGGACCTATTGCATATTCACAGAATGAACAACATCATAACAACTAAATCTAAGGACGTAAACTTTGCTTATGACATAAATAGGACATGTTGGAGGGATAGTTAGATATCTCAGAGAATTCTGATTCTCTGAAGCAGGCTTCCCATCCATGTGAAGGAGAGACCTTCTGACTCTATTCAAGCATAACCTGGACCAGTGGATGGGAAATTGAAATTCACTCTTCTTCGTAGCTAACATAAACCCCTTTATAATAACCTCTAAGACACAGTAACTCATGGGATACATTTGGGTTGCATGCTTAACTTTATAAAGACCATAGTAGTAGTCATTATCATACTATACTCCTATAAACCTATAAACTTATTTGCAAGACCTAAGTAAGTAGAAAAAGACAGAAACATATCCATGTCAGATTAATGAAAAGGTAAAAGCAATTATTCCTAATACTAAGTTCTTCTTTGCACTTGATACTTATGAAGGGTTCTGGCAGATTAAGTTGATGAAACCATTTCTAACTTATACACCTTTAATACACCTCTTGGCATTTATAAATTCTTGAGGTTACTATCTGAAATCTCATGAACTCCACAAATGTTACAGACAGATTTAAGAAATAAACTCGAGGTTTTAGACCTTGTAGTCAACATGAATGGTAAAATTTCAGCCTGTTGTGTTACAAAACAAGAGCATGATGTACATCTTGTCAGTCTGCTGAACAAATTGAAGTTAAAAAGCTTAAAGCTGAGCAGGAAACATACCAAACCTGTGTTTCCTCCTTGCAGTACATAGGGCATGGTTTGTTTTCAGAACAGCTTAAACATTTTGCTGTAAAATTAAAGACAATTGTAAATCTGCAAAAGCCTTATAATAACTTAACCTCTTATTTGTCATGACCTTAGTAAAGAGAGCAGTAGAAAAGCCTTGAAATGCTTAAATCTCTGGCTACTGCAGCATGTACATTTAATAAGTAATGTAACTTATCGCCTGCAGGTAGTTGTTAGTGGTACATTGTAATTACATGATTGTACATAATGTCACCTCTACAGGTTACTTATTAGACATTACTTTACCTATGGAGATGAATGGTCATACATTTAATAATTATTATTTCAAGGTGTCAGAGTTAGGATATGTACTTAGCCACATAAGCATCTGTTAGTTAAAACATGAATCACATTTAGGTATGAGCAGGTCCATTAAAAAGGTTTGTGATTTGCACAGAGAGAACAGATGATGGAAAAAGGGGTTCCCCCTTCCAAATTTTTTGGGCTGGAGATGTTTGGGGGCTGCAATCGTTTGGTATAGATATCTCTCCTTTGGGGAGGGGAGAAGTTTGCACTGAACCTGTCAGCCAGTATGTTGGCAATGTCTGTAGGATCAGTAATCTTCACATCATTTTGAACTAGTTCTGAGCATATCTGGGAGTTTCCTCCCAGGTTTCTAACATAGCTAAAGAAGGCCTTATGATTGTCTTTGAGTCTTTAGCTATTTTTCTCTCGAAATTTGCTTTGGATGATTTTATGAGAGCTCTTAGTTTTTTACTTATAGTGATCAAGGGTGTCTTACCTTTTAAGGATTTTGCTCTATCTTGTAGTAGCTTCCTCCTTTTGTTGTAGAGTTTGTTTATGGCTGGGGTCCACCAGACTGGATGCTTGCCTTTGGTACAAAGAGTCTTTGTTTTGCTTGGGATTGCCTTATCCATGCAGTCCTGCAGGTGCTGGTAGAAGGCATTTGTAAGTGATTCAGCCTTGAGTACTGTTTTCCGGCTCGGGGCCTTAAAGGAGACCACACTAGTCTTTAGAAGTGTGAAGTCTGCTTTGAGAAGTTCTTTACTGTGGTCTTTTTATTTCAGGTGGGGTGGGATGAGGACCTCCAGCGAGATTAGTTTGTGGTCTGATCTCACCAGTGAGGGGTACACCTCCGGTGTTGAACATTGTGCTCCCATGTTCGTGATGATGAGATCAAGTATGTTATCTCCTGTTGTCGGATGGTGACTAGTTGTTGGATGGCATTTGAGTTTATGAATTCCAGGAACTTTTGGGCTAGGGTGTTTGGGCTTGAGTAGTGTTCCCAGTCTATATTAGGGTAATTGAAGTCACCTAGTATGATGGTGTTTGGTGATACATTTATCCCTTCTAGTGTTTTCAGGAAGGCCATGTGAGGTTCCTGAGTTTGTGAGGGTGACCTGTAACATGCTACAATTTGCAGAGCAGTCTTGCCTATAGTTAATTGCACCTGGATGGTCTCAGATGCATCGTGCGTTGCCACCAGTCTTGAGGTGTGGGTGTCCTTGATGCATATGGATACCCCCCCTCCTTTCTTGGTATTGTCCAGATTTTGGGGCCGGAACGCATGATATGAGGTAAAACCTGATAGTGCTGGGGTGCTCTCAGGAGCCTTGAACCAGGTTTCTGTCACAGCACAGACATCGATGTTCTCCATACTGAGAAGGGCCTCGAGTGCGTGCATTTTGAGATTTAGACTTCTGGCATTGAGCAGCATTACCCTTAGTTTTTTCCTTTTTGTGTTCTAGGGTGGTAGGTTTAGAATTTGAGCCTTGCCTAAAAAGGCACTATGGGGGTGGCAAGAGCCTTTGCCAATATCCGAATCCCAGGTGACAGGTGCAAGCCGCCCCTAAGCAGCGTGGCTTGTCCAGCATGTCATCCCAGGCAGACAGACACTGGATCCCCTTTGAATGACACCAGTGTTTAAGCCAATTGTTAAAGCTGATCATCTTATCTCTGTATTGTGGCATCATTCTTGGTGAAGGTAGGATACTGCTCAAGGTCAGGGTCATACCTGTCTGGGCTACATAATCAGAGAGCTCCTCAATGTCTCTTTTCATGTAGTCCAAGGAGGTACGTCTCAGGCCGTCTACACCAGCGTGGACAATGACTGAATCATATTTGTACCTGCTGTTGAGAGACCTGAGTGCTTGCGCTATGTGGCGGATTCTAGCGCCCGACAGGCAGCTTACTGTGACCTTCTCCTTACTCAGTCTGGTGAGCGGGACGCCAGTGTGTCTGACTATGGAGTCACCAATGACTAGTGTGTCTGGCATTGTGTTTGGCCTTAAGGGCTGTGACTGTTTGACACTCTGACTGTGAGGTCTATGTGTTGCAGGTGTTGTGTTCTGAGGTGGTGGTTGTTTGGGTGTCTGCTTTGGTGGCCTCTGCTGTTTTGGTAGATTTTTGATCAGAGCCTCCGAGTATGTCTTTGTGTGTTTATGTGTATGATTTGAGGTTGTAATGGTAATATGTGAGACTGGGTCTATAGTGTGTGTGGTAACCTTCTCCTCCTGACTGGTCTTGCCAGTCCTATGTTGAGAGAGCTCAGCCTCCAGTTTGGCCGATAGTTGCATCTCTCGCATGTATTTGTGTTTTGTGGGAGGAGGAGAGGGTTGTTCAGTGTACATGAGGCAATTGTAACATTGCCTCAATATTCCCAGGTTCACCAGCTGAGCAGGAGAGGACACTAGCAACTGATCCCTCGACATGCTAGAAGCAATAGACAAAAAAACTTTAAAAAGATTCCGGGGACGGGTGACCGAGAAATGGGGGTTGCCTTTTTGGGGTACTATCTATGACAAGAGTGCCGTATCAAGGTCATAAGTACTGTAGGAGCAAGTGCTACGCTTAACTGATAGAGAATAGTCTACTTCGAGTCAAGTAGAGATGATCTTTTTAATTATAGGAGACGCTGATTAGATCAGTAGTATAGTTCGAGGAAGGTAGTTTTAAGGGAAAATTTGAAGAGTGGACTTTAGGTAGCCCGAATAGTTTAAACCTGCTTAACCGGGCGCTGCCCTAGTGTGCAACAGTAGCAACTCTGCTTAAATCGGCTAAATCGCTAAAGCGTGCTTTATAGCAGGGGCTGGAAAAAGACAGGAAATGACCCAAATTGGCCAACAAACCACAAGTCACTGCCCTAAACCACTCCTCTGAGGACAAATGAAGGAGTTATGGAAATGACCCCTAGTGGCCAATAAAACTACAGTTTCAAGTCAGTAACCACCTCTCCGGGGGGCAGGGAAGCTGCTCAATGTTAGTCACTGCCACTGATAAACACAGAGACCCTCCTTCAGCCCAAGCAAAAATGGCCTCACAGAAACTTTCAAACAGTTCAGGAACAGCAAGCCTGTAACTGAACTTTTTTAACTCTCAGAAAAGTGGGAAAAAAAGCAAGATTTTTTTTTTTTGTTTTTGTTTTTTTACAGAGATAGCAGAGGTTCACAAGTAATATCAAGTTATAATAGTGCAGTAAATGACCCCACACAAGAGTGCTAGGTCAAGGTCAGAAAATATGCAAGTTTTAAGAAAAAACGATTTAAAATTAAGTGCAAACAGGAAATTCAGCAAACAGCTTTTGGTTGTGCTCTAAATACAGCTACTAATACAGAAATCAAGTTTAACAAGCCAGAAAATGCACAAGCTAGGCAGCTATGCAGAAAAACTTAGCAAATAAACAGAGAAAAATACTTAAAATCTCAAAAGTGGCTCGCTTCTTCTCTCAGCGTTTTTCCCTCTTGGAGGGTGCTTCACCAACAGCCAACAAGCCTGAAAAGACGCTCAAACCACGAGGCAACTAGGTTTTAAGAGAGGAAGATGAAGGAGTTATGGAAATGACCCCTAGTGGCCAATAAAACTACAGTTTCAAGTCAGTAACCACCTCTCCGTATGGCAGGGTAGCTGCTCAATGTTAGTCACTGCCACTGATACACACAGCAACCCTCCTGCAGCCCAAGCAAAATGGCCTCACAGAAACTTTCAAACAGTTCAGGAACAGCAAGCCTGTAACTGAACTTTTTTAACTCTCAGAAAAGTGGGAAAAAGCAAGATTTTTTTTTGTTTTTGTTTTTTACAGAGATAGCAGAGGTTCACAAGTAATATCAAGTTATAACAGTGCAGTAAATGACCCCACACAAGAGTGCTAGGTCAAGGACAGAAAATATGCAAGTTTTAAGAAAAAACGATTTAAAATTAAGTGCAAACAGGAAATTCAGCAAACAGCTTTTGGTTGTGCTCTAAATACAGCTACTAATACAGAAATCAAGTTTAACAAGCCAGAAAATGCACAAGCTAGGCAGCTATGCAGAAAAACTTAGCAAATAAACAGAGAAAAAATACTTAAAATCTCAAAAGTGGCTCCCTTCTTCTCTCAGCGTTCTTTCCTCTTGGAGGGTGCTTCACCAACAGCCAACAAGCCTGAAAAGACGCTCAAACCACGAGGCAACTAGGTTTTAAGAGAGGAAGATGAAGGAGTTATGGAAATGACCCTAGTGGCCAATAAAACTACAGTTTCAAGTCAGTAACCACCTCTCCGGGGGCAGGGAAGCTGCTCAATGTTAGTCACTGCCACTGATAAACACAGAGACCCTCCTTCAGCCCAAGCAAAAATGGCCTCACAGAAACTTTCAAACAGTTCAGGAACAGCAAGCCTGTAACTGAACTTTTTAACTCTCAGAAAAGTGGGAAAAAAGCAAGATTTTTTTTTTGTTTTTGTTTTTTACAGAGATAGCAGAGGTTCACAAGTAATATCAAGTTATAACAGTGCAGTAAATGACCCCACACAAGAGTGCTAGGTCAAGGACAGAAAATATGCAAGTTTTAAGAAAAAACGATTTAAAATTAAGTGCAAACAGGAAATTCAGCAAACAGCTTTTGGTTGTGCTCTAAATACAGCTACTAATACAGAAATCAAGTTTAACAAGCCAGAAAATGCACAAGCTAGGCAGCTATGCAGAAAAACTTAGCAAATAAACAGAGAAAAAATACTTAAAATCTCAAAAGTGGCTCCCTTCTTCTCTCAGCGTTTTTTCCTCTTGGAGGGTGCTTCACCAACAGCCAACAAGCCTGCTTTCGGTGTTAAGTAGACTACCGCCTATGTGGTAGTTCATGGGTACAGAGTTTTTACTGAAAGGGATGACAATGCACTTTTTGACATTGAGCTTGAGGCCATGGCTTTGACACCAGGCATCTGTCTCAGTGAAGCCCTTTTGTAGGTTGTCCAAATCATTAGGAGTTTTGATTATGGCTCCTAGTTTGCAGTCATCTGCGAACTTTGTTAGCCAAAGACCTTCTGTGTTAGCCTGTACTTCAGAGAAGTAGATACCAAACAGGAGAGGACCCAGGACTGAACCCTGTGGTACTCCACTTGTCACTGGTCTGAAGTTGGATTTAGAGTCTGCTACTTTCACAGTGCGGGTTCTGTCAGTGAGCCAGTTGGCAACCCATCTTGTGACATAGGGATTTATACCTAGTTTAGTGAGTTTATCAATAACTCCAGAGTCCTCATTAGACGAATAATCAATCAATGCATCCTTTGGCATGTATCTGAGCAAGCAACTGCAACAGCTGAAGTAGCCACAGTTGTTTCTCACTAAAAGAATACAGGGTATAAATAATATGTCCTATGTGCACCACCTCAAAGGCCTGTCCCTGTATTCAGTCTCCTACAGACTACTAAAGGGTGATCTATGTCTAAACTACAAGGTATTCTTGGATCCAGCCCTGATGGACCTGCTACATGTTTATGAAACAAACAACGCTAGAATCACTCAGTCTAAGGATCTAAACCTTGTCTTCTGACATAAACAAAACACGTTGAAGGTTGACCAAGCATGCAGATGATTGCAAACTAGGAGCAGTCATAGAATCCTCCAAGATGTGGCTTAAAAGTCAATGCCAAGAAATGCATAATAGTACATTTTGGGAATGTGGTCACCCTGGAAAACTACCTCAGTTAATAAAATACCCCATGAGTAGACCCAGTAGCCTCGGATTTGGGGAATGCATGGGGATAGTAACCTGTCTACCAGTCTCTAAGGTAGCAAGGAAATCATTCTCTACCACTTAACTTAAAAGCAAGAGCATGGCATCTAGGTTTAGGGAAGCCACTGTGCCACTGTATTCGGACCTCATCAGACCCATCAATGACTATAAACCCCCCCCCCCCCCCACCATTCAGTATATACCTGACCAGCACATGCAACAAAATGCTCTCAAAGGTTTCTTACAAAAAAGACTATAGGATGTAAACACAATGTCCTGTGCAAATCACATTAGAGCCTTATCTTTATACTCTGTTTCTTATAACTTACTGAGAGGCCATCTATGTCTGGCATGCAAGGCATCATTGGATCTTGCTTTGATGGACCTATTGCATATTCACAGAATGAACAACATCATAACAACTAAATCTAAGGACGTAAACTTTGCTTATGACATAAATAGGACATGTTGGAGGGATAGTTAGATATCTCAGAGAATTCTGATTCTCTGAAGCAGGCTTCCCATCCATGTGAAGGAGAGACCTTCTCTGACTCTATTCAAGCATAACCTGGACCAGTGGATGGGAAATTGGAAATTCACTCTTCTTCGTAGCTAACATAAACCCCTTATAATAACCTCTAAGACACAGTAACTCATGGGATACATTTGGGTTGCATGCTTAACTTTATAAAGACCATAGTAGTAGTCATTATCATACTATACTCCTATAAACCTATAAACTTATTTGCAAGACCTAAGTAAGTAGAAAAAGACAGAAACATATCCATGTCAGATTAATGAAAAGGTAAAAGCAATTATTCCTAATACTAAGTTCTTCTTTGCACTTGATACTTATGAAGGGTTCTGGCAGATTAAGTTGATGAAACCATTTCTAACTTATACACCTTTAATACACCTCTTGGCATTTATAAATTCTTGAGGTTACTATCTGAAATCTCATGAACTCCACAAATGTTACAGACAGATTTAAGAAATAAACTTGAGGTTTTAGACCATGTAGTCAACATGAATGGTAAAATTTCAGCCTGTTGTGTTACAAAACAAGAGCATGATGTACATCTTGTCAGTCTGCTGAACAAATTGAAGTTAAAAAGCTTAAAGCTGAGCAGGAAACATACCAAACCTGTGTTTCCTCCTTGCAGTACATAGGGCATGGTTTGTTTTCAGAACAGCTTAAACATTTTGCTGTAAAATTAAAGACAATTGTAAATCTGCAAAAGCCTTATAATAACTTAACCTCTTATTTGTCATGACCTTAGTAAAGAGAGCAGTAGAAAAGCCTTGAAATGCTTAAATCTCTGGCTACTGCAGCATGTACATTTAATAAGTAATGTAACTTATCGCTCTGCAGGTAGTTGTTAGTGGTACATTGTAATTACATGATTGTACATAATGTCACCTCTACAGGTTACTTATTAGACATTACTTTACCTATGGAGATGAATGGTCATACATTTAATAATTATTATTTCAAGGTGTCAGAGTTAGAATATGTACTTAGCCACATAAGCATCTGTTAGTTAAAACATGAATCACATTTAGGTATGAGCAGGTCCATTAAAAAGGTTTGTGATTTGCACAGAGAGAACAGATGATGGAAAACTGTGAGGTATGTTGCATACTCAGGAAACAAAATCAGAAATAGGAAGTGATGCAACTTAATTTTAGTTTTACCTTGACGAAAAGAGATAGTTGATGTATTCCTTTGTAAGAATTCACATTTTCTCCTGTTCAAAATTCAAATTTATTAAAATTTTTCTGAGGTTGTGTGGTTATAAGACAAAAGTTAAAGAGTTATCACTGCACAAAAATCCGTCTTTGTATGGCATTGACTACCCAAAGAGGTGGTATCAGATAATTATTTCAGTGTGTGAAACTGTGAGCCAGAAATGTAAGCTTGAGAACCTCTGGGAATTCAAGCAGTTTCCCAGAGTCCTATACATCCTCAGACCAATGAGTAAGCAAATGAAACCTATGGTACAGAGGGTGAAAAATCTTTTTCAAGAATTGCAAATACTATGGGGCTCTGTTCTGTGGCACATAAGGATGGAGCTCTGTATGTGGGACCCAGTTTATCTAAATTCTATTAGCAGCATGGGTGCTGAAGGAATTGGGTTGGAGGAGTTAGACTGAGGGGATTGCACTGACCTGTCTATCCTGGTGGAGGGAGTTGTTTCTACTTGTGACTGGGTACTCCAAGATTAAGACCAGGGGGGGTGGACCCATGGTCCCAAGCAGGTTCAGTAGTGGTTGTGATTGGAGTTGATATTGGGTATGGGAATGCACATAATGTCACAGTGCTCTGTGTTACTTAGGGTTTCACTTCCTCTGCATAATACAATTCCTGCCACAACTATGTTTATGATGTGATTCACCTTATGGTTACTTAGCTTGTTTTGTAAGTTCTGGAACACACCACTCCAGTCTGTAAATTAATCCCTAACGCAGTCACTGAGGGGAAAGGCTGAGAATGAGTCAAGATTCTTGCAGGATTAAAAGTCATGTTCCAGGCACACTGTTTAGTTCTATAGAATTGCAGAGATGTTATTTGGTGCTAGGGCTAATACACACATCTATAGTAGAAATAGAAGGCAATGCCTAAACTTCCAGATTAAAGCATTAGTGAGTTAACTACAGTTCAAGTTGATATGATTCAAGACAGAGAAGGTTGCTGCTGAAACCAGAGCATTAGAATGTGAGTTGTGTCTTTCTAGAAAGAATCTCATAACCTAAACTCAGTACTTAAAAATTGCTGCTGATACTGTAGGTTTTCCTATCAGTATCCTAACCAACTGCTTAATAACTGAAAGCTATGTCCCAACCCTATATAAAAGGTGCTGCATTCTTCCTCTCCAAAGGTGGAAACTCAAATGAACTATCAAACTTCAGGCCTATAGCCATACTGTCCCCACTCTCAAACGTTCTCAAGAAGTGTATCCAGTCTCAAATCCTCAGCTTTCACCCTGACAACTGCCTCCTTTTCCCTGTACAGCACAATGTTCATCCTTTTCATAGTACATGCACATATGTTAACCAATATCAACATTCTGGAAACTTAGTCAAATCACTTTTCCTAGATTTAATCATAGCTTTTGTTATGGGATTCCACCAGAATTGCTTCAAAAATAGCTTGCCTTGGAGTATATGAAACTTCACTATCTTGGTTATCCAACTACATCTCGAATAGGCAACAGGCAGTAAAATTGCAAAATAATATCTCCTCTTTCCTTCCATTTACAGTGGATGTCCCTCCATTTTTTGGTCTCATGTTGTTCAATATATTCATTAGTGATCTTCACCCAGCTTCTAAACAAGTCACTATCATACCATACACAGGGGATTCAACCATCATCTGGTCTGTTGAAAGTGTAGATAAGCAAAAACAACTCACCCAAGAGTCTTTCTCCACCATAGAGGCCTGGCTGCCTGATACACAGCTGCTCCTTAACACCGAAACCCCACACACAAAACTGATCCTATTTACCCCAAAGCATTCAACTGACTACAAAAATAATTTCAAAATGACTTCCTCTAACAGCACCAACATAGAACTAGTAAGTCAAACTAAACTTCTAGGAGTCACTATTGAGTAAAGCTTAAAATTTGATCATCACATAAAACAAGCAGTAAAATCACCCACCAAAAGCTAGGTGAACTCTATAGAGTCACACAATATCTTAAAGATAATGCTAGAAAATGTGTTGCACAATTCCTTCTCATTCCTTCACTACTTTACGTTGCTCCCATCCTGATTTACCTGCAGCTCCCATTCTTAGAACAGTGCTATAATACGGTGGCAAAATTTGCCGCCAGTCATTATTATGTTAAACATCATTGTTTGGCCTTAAAAATGTTAGTGGTTAGAGCTAAGGTATTATCTTGCACTTTCCCAGCTAGTCACTTCCCATAAGCCCATCTACTATCCAGACAAATGCCATAGTTTGAAAAATATTCTCCAGCTTTAAAATCCAAGTAGACAGCGGACAGCCACTTATAAAGTGTTATTAACTGTTACAAAAACTAACAACTCAGCCTGTGACTCTTTGTACTCATGTTTCCAGGTCAAAATTTGGAACTCTCTTCTTATCACTCTAAGAAACACAGTGAACACCAACTCTTTTAAGACACACCCAAGATAATACCCAAAAGATGCTTGGCTCTATACATGGCCAACTCTTGAGATGATAAATATCCTATCCCTTACTTTCTCCTATTCTGTCCAAGCACTATACTCTTAGTTATTGTCTGCTCTCTACCTCTCAGTTTGTTTTTCCTGCTACCTGTCCAAAAACATTCTTTCTTACCTCTTATTATTAACCCTTCTTTTTCTCCTTTCTTCTCCTTCTACCAAGTTAATTTCCAAATATGTTTCATGGTTCTTTAGATACTGCTGCTATTAACTAATGATATTCTGTTTACATGTTGTATGTTTGTTGATTACTTGTATTCCTCTGTTTACTACATTCTTTATGTAACCTTTTTTCCAGAGTTCATTGCATGATGCTGCTATAAATTAATGACACACTTTTTAAAATTTTGTGTACTTGTTGATTACTTGTATATCTCTGTTTATTATGTTTTTTTTAAGTAATGCGCACATTTTTCTAGAGCTTTTCTTCCTGGGCCTCTACTGAAAAGGTTAGCTTTCTGCCCTGTTTGACTATCCCTGCAAGCAAATGCAATAAGTAAGTAAACAAACAAATACAACTCTAACTCTGCCAGATTCTAACAGTTATAACAGTGTGCCTGATGTTCATCTGATGGTCATCATTCTTTTGATCCCAGAGCTGCTACTTATGATCATGGGAATTACAAGACAAGTAAGTTTTGAGACCAGTTAAAACTTGCAAATATCTATCCTCATGATGTACCTTAAACTTCTAGAAGGGCAAAGCAAGTCAGGGAGGGTATGAATTTGTGAATGCTGATCCAATTGTTAAGACTAGTCTAGAAGGATGTGAAGAGTCACTCTGTTTAAGATATAAGGGCAGTTTAATTTAAAGATTGGCTAAAGTCTGAGTCATAAACCTGTCCCTTCAACTGTTTTGTTTATATGATGGTGGAGAATCCAATCCTTAGATCTAGTGTTAGTGGAGCTGTTTGCCTTTCGAAAAGATCAAGGAGGGTTGGTCCTTAATCAAATGGAATGCAAGACATAGATTTCCACAAGAGTCTTTTAAGACCTGTAATCCTGTTGGCTAGGAAACACTGTAGAATTTATAGCTGTGTGATGTGTCTGGAGAAGTATATATCAAGGGGGGGGGGCACTGCAGCCTATATTTGGTCCAACTAGAGCAGTGTCCAGTGAGATGACAACTTTTTTTGTTCTGGACGAGATGCTTTTAAATAGCAGTCATGCTAAATAGAAGGATTTTCTGATTATTAATGTACCATGGTTGTCAAAGGAGTGGGTGTTGCTGCTTGAGGTGCTAAGACACTTGATTACTGTATCAGTTTGTACTAGGATGCTAGCTATGGTGCAAACTGGAGATAAGATTGATTTTGTTTGCCAAATGTAGCAGTACTTCACCTTTTTGCATTTATTTTTAGCCCTTTACTAGTACACCATTGGTTGCAGAGGATCAGTTCTAGTTGTTGTAATGATAGAACAATAACACCTCACTTGCAGTCATCAGCAAACTGTGTTAGCTGTTGATCTGAATTTGCTGTTTGGAGGTTGAAGAAGATTATGCCAAGTAGGAGAGATCCCAGTACTGATCCCTGAAGTACACCACTAGTTACTTTCTTGCTTTCTGGGGCAACATCTGCTACTTTTTCTATGTGGGTTCTATTGTTTAGCCAGTTTGCTGTCCATCTTACCACATACAGGTCTATATTTAGGTCTCAGCTTATTTACAATACAAGAAAGCAGCATGGTGTCCTGTGCTCTTGCCAGATCCAGCCAGGCTGTATGGAATGAGTGAAAATTCTCTACAATTTCTTTGTCCATCTTGCGGAAGTGCATTAAGTTAAGTGGACATGGTCTCCCTTTGATAAAACCAGACTGATATGGATCTAGGTGAAGGATATTTCTAAAATCACAATTTTTTGAAGTTGGATTAATTTTTCCAAGTGATTTGGGTTTCTTAAACCAAGATGAGAATGGACAAATTAATCCAGTCATGGTACAATTAACAGTTTTTGAAATTAGAATTGTTTCAGTCTTTGATGTTAGCCAGAACTGCTCTTCTCAGCAGCTGCAATCCCGCTTCTGCAGATCATATGGAGTTACATGTACTGGCAGCATATTTAAGTACAATAGCAAATTATTTTTATTAGTCCTGTCTTTCCTACTACTATTTGAACTGTCTCAGTATCTTTCATCTCTCATTTCTGCTTGCAAATTTTGGTATTTTATTACTTTGTGTCTCTGCACATATGACACTATAACTGCTGCATGTAACAATTTCAATGACCAATGTTACTTTTGTAATTTTTTTCCTGAACAACTATATCTGTTTTTCTCGCATCTGTTTTCTTAACTGTTGGCAATGGGTGATTTCAGGTGATATAAACTTCATCATTCTCTACAATGTTTTGTGCTTCATATTTCCAGTGCTTCTCAATTATTTTTATACTGTGTTGTTTGCGATTCCCAGTGCAATAGTCTTGCCATATTGTTGTGTCTTTCTGAGTACAGACCATCAGTCATGAGTGTGCCACACTCTGCAATGAAAGGTACAATTATTTCCAGTTCTGTTTTGCAAAAACAACATTTGTCTGTTTCTCCCACTTGTTCTATAGACTTTGTAAACAAACATGTACTCAGTCTACTATCTTGGTTGACCATTATTCATCTTTTATCTTTTGGTTTCAATTCACCTCACTTTCTGTGTAAAATCTTGATTGACATAAGGTTGTTCCAGAAGATCTCTACACTTTGCCAGTATATTTGTGAACTTTCCAGTTTTCTTTTCATCTCATCTGACCCTTTTCTTTAAATTCTTTCTTTTGTTTTTTTGTTTTTTTTTGGCACTCTCAGTTGCTGTTTGAGTTTTGCCTGTTTTCGTATTGATTTCCATTCCTGTTTTGTTCCGAAATGCCTCTGCTTAAGTCAGCAAAGATATCATCTTAGACTTCTTCTCTTCATAGATTAGAACTTTCAGTATGTTTGAATATGATGGGATCAGGAAATATGCGTACTGTCCCACAACTTCATGGAGTCAATTTCAAGGAGGCCCGTACCTCCTTCAGAACGAGGGGTGTATAATGTTGGTAAACGCTGGTTTCTATATATCATTTGATAAACATGAAGCATTTTTTTTTGTTTTCTTGTCTAACTAGTTCAATGCTTTTTTGTCCAGTTAATCACATCAAATCTGTAAGTTAGAACTATAAACAGAAACAGCAAATTGATTTATAGATTGGACTTTATTCCTTGATGTCAAAGCAGTTTTCAATATTGGCTTTTTTAATGGGCTTGACCTTTCATTTATTCCCAAGGATTTATAACTCTCTCCTGATCAAGTTCTTCTATATCACATTCCCGTCCCATACTGATGTAAATGTCAATTGTACATCATCTGAAAATGTTTTAACTATTTGTAGTTGTGTTTTCATATCCTTGTCTGATGAACTATGCAATTTTAAATCTTCCACAAAAAGTAAGTGAGATGACTTTAGAAAAGGTTGATTTCAAAGAATTAAACTACATCCATAACCTATCTTGTTAGGTAAACAGCTTAATAGGTTAAGGCCAAGACAAACAACAGCCGAGACAAACAATCACCCTGGAATGCCTCCTTTTTATTTTTATCCCTGGGATACCTTTGTCATGACATAGCTGTAAAGTGGTTTGCTATTGTTTCAAAATCACTGTGATCTATAATAGATCAGTGTAGTGTGTATCTTGTATATATGTAAGCATTCAGTTATATATGAATATGGGATGCTGTCAAATGCTTTTTTGTAATCTAGCCATGCCTTGCTTAGATTCTTTATAAAGTCAGGTGTGATGCACTCCATGTCCATGCAGATTAGAATAGTTAGACTGATAGTTCTATAGTTCCCAGGGCCTGTGATGGGCCTCCCTCCTCATAAAGGGGCATCACTTCAGCAATTCTCCATACTTCAAGGGCATACACCGTGGCTAAACTTAAGTTAAACAAATTAAGGGGGCATATGCGATACTATTTATTAGGCATCTTCAGCTAGGCTGTCTGGTCACATTGAAGTGGTGTTTTTTATCTTTTGAGAGTGCATTTAGGACATGGTCCTTTAATATATTAGGTGGTTTTAGGGATTCGAGGATTTATGGAATTTCAATGACTGTTTCCTGCATAAAGTTTGCACTAAACTTACCTGCAAGAACATTTGCTATGCCCTTTGGGTCTGAGAGGGGGATGACATTTGGATAGTTCAAAATAATGCTGGAGTTCATTTCTTAATTTTCTGATATAATTAAGGACAGACTTATAAGTGTCCTTGATTTCAGATGCAAGTTCCAGTTTATATTTACCTTTTTTTTCCCAATTATAGATTTATTTTTTGCTGATCCTTTTGACAATCTTTAATGTGGACAGATTTAAATTTATTTTATGTATTTTATTATTTTATTTTATAATTTATTTATTTAAATGTTTTCATTTTTTTTATAGAGTTTATTCATACCGTTAAACCACTAGGGTGGTTTGCTTCTGAATTTTCCAATATATTTGGTTCCAGCAGGGACTATTAAATCTAAACATTTCTCCAGGTAGGAGTAGAACTGGGGCTAGTGATACTGGAAGTAAATTTCTTAAATTCAAATTAGTTTCCTGGGGGGATGATTGAGACTTTACAGGAGAAGGTAACTTTATAGTCTGATATAACCAGGAATAAGGAAATCATGAGTAAGAACAAAGTCCAGAATGTTTTACCTCCTAGTGTGCTGGTTAACTACCTGATATAGGGAATTATCATTTATTTATTAAATCCAGGAAGTTTTGGGGATTCCGAACTTTCTGAGTATAGGTGCAGCAATTTATTGATGAATAGTTAAGATTACCCATCAAAAACATATTTCTCATTATGAGTATTTCAGAGAGTGCATTGAGGAATCTCCCATGGTTGTCTGCGAAACCCCTCTAATGACACCACTAAGCCAATTCTTGAAGACAATTATCTTTCATAGGTTCATAGGTTCATAGATTTGTACTAGGCTAACTGCCCTTGTGGGCCATTTTAAGCCTAGCCAGTTACCCCATGTGAGAATCAAACCCTCTACCTTGTGTCTTCAAGGTGAACACCAACCATTATGCCAACCTCCCACCCCAAGAATTGGTTTAGTGGTGTCATTTGTATTTAGGCATAATTATGGGTTACATTTTGATTCCATTCAGGACTAGAATCTTACCAGCATTTTAGAGATACACAGTTTGATTCAACATGTCTTTCTGCATGTCCTTCAGGGTTGAACTTTTCAAGATATTCTCACCCACACTGGCTGCTATGAAATCATACTCATATTTGCCCAATGTAATGGATGGAACAGCCCTAGAAACATCATGTAATTTATAGTAAAAAATGTTAATTGTGATAAGTACTGCCAAGAAAGTGATAATTCTAACCCAAAGTGACATTTATAAATATTCTAGGTTTTGAAGACTGATAGAAAACACTCAGATATCGTAACTATAAATAAATGAAACATTACCAATGAAATGCTATGGTATTCTGTTGCTTTGCTATGACATTTTATGTGAGCCACATAGTTTAATCACAGTATATAGTCTTTTGGACTATTGTATATAAATTACAAATATAATGAGTCTACATTAGTTCGCCAAAAGCTATTTTCAGCGAACACCTCTTAGTTGACACGTATTCAACGAAAATCACTTTTGCAATTCACTGAATTTTCCAAGGGCAATGAAGTAGTTGGCCAATTACACAGTTTTGTCCTTTTCCCCACTGTAGTGTAATCTCACAGTTGGTATATATAGTTAGGGGGGTTGTGGGGTGCAGCTGCCCACATCGGGGATGTTGGGGGCTAAGCCCCCCACTTGGATGGGTTTGATTTAGCTAGTTGTGGGTTCTGTTGTGCTGTGGGGCAACTGTTTCATTGCCCTTGGAAAATTCAGCTAATCAAGGAAGTGATTTTCGCTGAAAATGTGTTGACGAAGAGTTGTTCGCTGAAAATAACTTTCAGCGAACTAATGTAGACCCAATATAACATACAGCTCTTTAAATTTTGGGCATTAAATAGTTCGTGTTTCTTTGAGGGAACTGAAGCTACTTGTTATTGGGAGTGATGTGATCCTGAAATCAAAGTCAGCCTATAAGAAAGCTTTTTGGAGAAAGCATGTCTAATGCCTGTTATACTTCATCTTGATGATATGTATTCTTTATTGGCATACATGTATTACAGATGCATGGTAGGTGGATATGGGAAGGTAAAGGAAGCATTATTTCATGAAACTAGGGCAGAGTATTGGCTTCCTAAAGAGAAAATTACACCAAAAATTGTGACTAAGTTAATTAACCCATTGAGTAGTCATCATGTCATTCTTATTAGGCTTTTAGAGGAATAAACTATGAATAAAATAGTGCCTACAGCATGTCCACTATGTAACAGGAAGACAAACTGGTTAATGTGGCCTTTGCCTACCATCAAATATATGTTTCCGCATTGCTATGATCCGATTAGGAAAAGCATAACTTTGCATTCAGTCATGTTTTGTGGTTGTAAATATATTACTTTACTGCTTAAAAATATCAGAGTTCTGGTATACTGCAGAGCAGCAAGCATATAATCATAAAAACATTAATTTGCTTGTAATTATGAGATAAAATGATGCCAAGAACCCCATAAACAGCAGCAGTTAGAAAAACATTGCATGAGATTATGGTGATTAATTGGTTCATATCAAGTAGAGACAGGTTTGCGGAGACATATTTTTCACTTCTGTGTTGGAAAGACTGCAGTGATTAATTGATTAAACTCAAGCAGGGATGGTGATATGACTTAAAATGCAGTTCTTCGATGCAAATGTCTTTGAAATACAAGAGAACATAATGGCTATTCCTAATACAAGTTTCACCTCAATTAATTGAATTTAGTAATGTACAGGATGCAGATAAACAGGTGCTTTTCCCCTTCAAATCAAAAGTGTAAAATAAGGTTCTGTCATATGGGTTTCATCTTGGTCAGCTTATCAACATTCCTCTCAGTTATCTGCATACAGTACTAAGTGGATTAACTAATACAGCTTACTAATGTACTGTAGTTCATTTATTTTGAGCTATTATGAGCTTGTAGCATTAGGTCTTTCCAGACAGATGTAGCAGAGTTTTGTACCATATGAGGCAAGGAAAGAGGTGGCAGTGCAAGGTCATTGTTTTGAAATCTTACTGATACTAGGGAGTTTATCTGGATTAACTGAATTAATTCTTTGCCTATTTGTGAACTATGTAACATGATACAACATGCCTAAGCATAAAATGTGTTTCTGCTGGGAACAGTTTTAAATTCTGAGACTCATATGTGCAAGTCCTTTAATAGCAAGACTGAATGTACAAAAAATGGAAACTTACACATAAGCCTGAGATTGTTATGTCTCAGAGTATTCCCGTGTCTTCATGCTATGGGGCTTGGAGTTAGCATGCATGAATAATGGGGGTCTGAGTGGTGCAATTCTCGAAACTGGGGGATGCATGGGGGCTTGTCTCTGTGCAAAAAATCATTTTCATGGAGGACAGCAGTTGAGAACATTCATTGTTTTCCTTTAGTTCACATTTTTTTGTAATTGTGGGGCTCACAACTGCAGATTTCATAATTACAAAAGGGAGCTATTTCTGCTAACTGAATTCTCCAGGGGATTAAGCAGGGACTATTCAAACATATGCTTCTTACAGAACAGTTTAGCAATGACTGATTCAGGTATAAGGTTTGCAAGATATCTCTAGAAGTAATGGTACGACTAGAGGTGTTGGAAACCTGGTCATTGTGATTGTATGAAACAGAAAATATCAGGTGTCCTTGTGTAATGTGTTTTATTGAGTCTCTGTTTTGTTAAATATATGCCACTCAAGTGAATTTGTTTTTATGTTCTGTGATGGGTGTTCTGTCCAAGACATAGTTTCTCTTCCTCGTGTCCACTGAATGACAGAATAGGGTCTGCCTCCCACACAACCCTGAAATTTATTCAGTGGGTGACTGGAAAATGAATGACTGTATAGCTAAGTACTGGAAAAGCAGAAGTCATCAAGAAGTTTATCATGGTTTTTGGTTTTTATCTTTTGAATGTTTATTTGGATAACAGTTTAGTTCACAGATGCTTTTGATTTTTACAAGTACTTATTTTAATTGTAACACTTATGTGCTTCAAACTCTACAGTAAGTAAATCTGAGCTGGGACTGCAGAGTCAGGGGTCCACCTGAGTATTCTGCACTTATTCATCTGATAAAACACATAGGATTTTGGTCAGCTTTTAAAACTGAGTTGTCTTCTAAGTAATAAGTCTGAATAATAGGTTTGTTGATCTAGAGGTTAATGCACAAGAAGTAAATATATGGTATAATTTTCAACATCAAAACTTTCAATGAAAGAAATAAGCCACTGGTGCTACAGGTTTTCAGGGGTGATCACAATTTTTGTACCTCTCAACCTGTATGTACAAGAAATCTGAACAAAGACAAAAACAATGGGGGCACAAAGTTGCAAAAATAGGACTCATTTTGAAATATAGCTCTTACGAAGTTAGAAAGTTAATATACTAAAACGTTTTATATTAACATGCATTTTCTGAAGGATATGAAGTCAAATTCAAATGTCTGTTATTATTTATTGGCATCAATCTTCAATGATTTTCCAGAAAACCAAAAAGTTTATGAGGGACAGACCAAAAATAAGAAGCAAAACTCTGAACATTCTGCAAAAATCTGGACAGTTGAGAGGTATGCAATTTTAGAGGATAGAAAAAGGAATCTGTTTATGCCTATCTTTGCTATAGTTCTACAGCTATATTATAGTAAAGGATTCTGAAATTGTATGAGTAAAAATAGCTAGTGGTAAAATGAGTTGTGATGTATCTCTGTTCTACAGACCAACAAATCAATCAAACAACAAATTGGGAGTTTTCTATACTTATATAGAAAATTGCTTTCTACAAAGTTATGATATAGCTATGGTGGATTTAAGCTCTCCAAAAGGTGACTGATGAAAAATTGATCTTGCATAACAAAGCAATAATTCCATAATTAGAAAAAGTCAAGAGTTTGGTTATTCACAGATAGTAGATCAACCACTAGAAAGAATTACATTTTAGATGCTGTTTGGATCAAAACCAATGTGGTAGTAAATTAATGCAATACGTATCTAGTGTTATATGGTTCAGATTACATGTGCAAATTGTAAGAAGTTACCAAGCTACAGTAAGAGATTGTCTAAATACATAGTGCCTAAATGCAAATTCTATGGAGCAGATTACTCTGCCCTTATAAAAGAATTGAACAATTAGGACTGGATGTGAGATGTGTCATAGGACTCTCAAGAGTATTGGGATATATTTTCTAAACAGCTCTTCCATCTCAGTGTTCCAGGAATCAACCTTGCTGGCTTTGCCACAGGTGATTTTAAGCCGACCATAATAAACCATTGGACTTGCCCCATCCTGCAGGATCCATAGTAATGTCCGGATACTTAAAGTTAAGTAACATGTTTCTAGATGTATATGTGTGTGTATATATATATATATATATATATATATATATATATATATATATATATATATATATATATATATAAAAACACACATATACACATATACACATATTGGTAGATATTATAAATGTACACAGTAGGTTTTTCAAAAGAAGTATACAGTGATCTGTTTAGTTGGGGTTGATTTACTACTCTGAGAAGGGATAGTTATGGAGCTGAGTTAAGCAAGTAGTATTTCTGGTTAGAGTCTTACCTTGGTAGCCAGTGGCTGCTTAAGTGTTTGGCTTTTTCTTCAGCTTCTGTTCAGGGTAGGCTAAGGGTTATTGTTGTGTCATGGTCTAGTATCTGTTCCCACTTGCTTGTTTTCCAGCCAGCTAGAAGATGCTTAATTAGTTGTTGTAGATGATAGTTGCTATTTTGAGGAAAGAGTATAAAAAAAAAAAAAAAAAAGTGAGTTGAATTATTTTGTTTATGGTGCTTGGCTGCTGATGAGTAGTCGTAGGTGATACTTGCTGTTTTGTAGCTTTATGAGCATAGTTTTTGAGTAATTTTGAGTGTGGCACTTGGCTATTGTTGATACAGGACCAGATACATGGACAACCACTATGTACAGACCCTGCACAACCAACACGGCCTGCACTAACCTCTGCTCCCTCACACGTCATACCCCACAGTCTAGCAACACACTACATGTGTGAATATCACTACAAGACAGTAGCAATTCTGGGTATGAACCTGTGTGCATGACAGATTTTGCTGCATGTCTCTGCACCCATCACTGCAGTCTACTGTGGTGAGTCCCTGTGGGCAAGGTCCCACTAATATGTCATACAGCCACTGTCGGACAAATAGCTGTGTGATATTACAATTATATGGGGAAAGTCCAGCAACACCAGTATGCCACAATGACAGACAGCAATGCAAACCTGCTGTAGTATATATTCCCTGTAGGCATCATACCTTTCAACTAAAAAGATGTTTGGGAATGTGAACATGTGCCTCATAGATGTGGTCCTTTTGGCATAAACATATGGATGTCTGACAATTGTTTGGCCATTTATTGATGGTTGTTGTCAGAAAATAGAGAATCTGGCTGTCACATGCCAGACCCCTCAGAAAACAATTATACCACAGTAATATCTGTTCATAGTCTTACTTTGCATGGCCAATATGTATTCTCTGTCACTGAGTTTGGGCTTCTGTCCCCCAATAATTATAGCTATGACCAGAATCCTTGCTGTAGGGGATTGACAGGTATGTTAGCCATAGCTCTCAACCAATGAGGGATGAATGTCAACAAAACAGTGATCTAGCTAGAGTACTTCAGTGGCAGTTAGGGACACCTTTACAATGTCAGAACTACTTATGTGTGACACTGACAGGATATGAATTACAGTACATTGTTTGATGTTTCAAGAGTGTAGACCCTTACTTAATGTCACTATGTCTAAGATAGATTCCAATTCCTTTCCTACAGCAGCTGACCATTGTAGGAGGGAGTAACAGGGGCAGAGCTGGTATGTGACTCAAAGCAGGGACAGTCGAGAGGCATGCCTGTAGCTGTTGGAGTATCACCGACATGTCAATACCACAGATGTATGACAAGTCTACTGTTGTACTCTCTATTCTCCATACCTCCATCCTCCCATCTGCATCCTATTATATGGGGACATCTATTACAAACCTGGTGGAGTGAAGTAATCCTTTGATGAAGTGTTCCTCTGCAAATAGCTTGCAAATCTGTTGTCTGTGTGAGCAAAACCATATACAGACCTGTTCCCCATAGGCAGTTGCTTGCCTTTTGTAATTAATGCTCATTACCAGGTAATTGCCTGTGCACCAATCTGTGGCTCAGACTTGCTAATGGCATCCAAAACAGCTGAGGTGCACTTTCATTAACAAATGACATGGCACCACATTACAAAATTTAAGGTCTTCATGTAGCCCTAGGCCCCTTTCTTAGTCTTTGAGATGGACATTAGTGAGGTGTGGAGACTACAGTATCACAGAGGGTAGGTACAAATACTGTCCACTGTTGTGATTTCTGAGGTATGTCCACAGTTTTGCCTGATATGCCATGATGTTGTGATCATCTGGTGGTTCAGTGTTAAACATTGTGGTTTGAGGTCAGTAAGGAGAGAGAGACATGTGAGTGTCACATGTCATACCTGTGAGAATATACATGCTAATGCAGTAGCTGCTATTCTATCAGCTCACTATCTATATATTGTAGAGGCAAACTGTTAAACATGTCCCTATCACTGGACCCTTGCTCCCCTTATGTATGGTTTTGTCTGGATCCGTTGTTCGAGGGGGTCATGATGTATGGTAGCTCTGTAGCAGCTACCTTAACATACAGCTGTGTATGCTCCAGGTTGCAGCTGTTGCTGTAACTGTAGCCTGGAGTATACACAGCTGTAGCTGCTGCTGCAGCCTAGGACACACTTTTAAGGACAGCAAGCTGTACGTGTAACTGTGGCAACAGTGGCAGCCCTGTCATTATGGCACAGCCAGGAGGAGTAACCTTTACAGTCCAATCGAGGCATGTACTTAAGGTATATCTGTTATGCAACAGTGACAATAACAGAGTAGAAGGCAACATATAGTTAGGCTATATGAATATGTGGAGTGTGTCCTACCTGCAGACCTTTGACTTGCAAAACTGGGTAGCAGATAATTACCAGTAACCTATGGGGATTAAAAGTGTAAGACTCAGTCATTACTCAGTTGTCTCCCTCTACTCTCCTCCAAGGTCCCTAAGAAGCTCTCAACTAAACCTTCCTGAAATCTACAAGCCTAAAACAAAAATAGGACAAAACCTGTACAGTTACTCCCCAGCCCAGCCCTGGAACAAACTTCCCTTAGATATCAGAAATACCAATCACCCTCTTAAATTCAAAACAGATACTAAAAACTGTATAAACAGGATATGTATCTGCCACTGTAACTACCCCACTTAAAGGATCAACCATACTCCTCACCTCAATCTCACCTATCTCCCTATCTCTCTTCTACTTTAATAATACTCTACAACTTATGGGTTACCCCTTTATTTACAGCATCGGTACTGCACATCTTTTTTGAAATACTCAAGACTTATTCTGTGATAGGGCTACATAGCTTGTTTTTATTGATCTAATATGTATATACACTCTGTTTAGTCAACCACATACTTCCACTATGTATATTCACTTTATTTTTGTTGTAATCTATGTTGCAATTCTTGTTGTAATTTTTGTTTGAAATTATAAATGTGGAGCTTTTTTCACCAGGCCTCAGCTGAAAAAGGGCCCTGGCTCAGTCAGACTAACCTAGTCAACAAATGTCAAATAAATAATTACTTGCTGACTTCACAACAATGTAATTGACTTGCAACACACTGGATTCAAACCCAGGACTGTGTGTAGCAAAATGTTCTGTATACAAAGCGTTTAACAGACTGAGATACTGAGCCAGTGCTGGAGCATGTGTAGTTGCCAGATATATATATATATATATGTATATATATATATATATATATATATATATATATATATACTACTTGACGGAAAACTCACCGCAGACACTACATAGCATCACCTACATCACCTACCTGCAACACACTCACCTTTCCCATCCCAATATATATATATATATATATATATATATATATATATATATATATATATATATATATATATATATATATATATGCAGACATACAGGCTATGGCAGAGCAGGGTCCCAGTTGAACATATGTACTGTGCCATGGATGTCTTAGCAGGTAATATCACAGGCCTCATGTACTGCTGTATTTTTACATCAGAGTCCCAGGTATGTCCCATTTGTCACATTAGATTGCTTTCAGTCTGGAAGTGAGAATCAGTATGTATTGCTGGAAATACCTGCCTTAATACAGATCTCTGTGTTCTAGTGGTTTACTGTAGTAGGCTGTGGTTGACAGGGGTGATTATTTTGTACATGTGCCTAACACTGTGAGAAATACATAAGATTATTAAGGCACATCAAAGCACTTTTAAGTGGGTTTGCATGGGTTTGTGCGCCATGCCGCTTAGCTCCACACAAACCCACGCTAAAAAAGAAAAATAAAAGAAAAGAAAAAGGGGGTGATAGGACAGTGGTGAAATGGGGGAAGCAGGGGGAAACATACTGAAAGGCAGGTAGGGATGTGCAGAAAGGGTGTAGGAAAAACATAGCTTTCTATTTCTTATACAGCAACAGCTGTGCAGTTTGACATACTTTGTGGATGAATTTGGACTCTCAAACCCCAGAGATAGGGGTGAGGACAACATAAATGTGTTGTCAAGCCAATTGGACCAAATTAGTTGTATCCAGTGGACACATGTGCAAAATGGAGAGCTATGTATGGGGTGATATTTTTTGTGATACAGGAGCCCTTTTTTTTTTTTAGGAGAGATTGAAATGTTGGGGAAGGGTTGTAGGTACATGTGGGGAGGTATGTTGGGTAGGAGAGGATGCAATTGCAGACAGACAAGATAGACAAGACAGCAGACAGGGGTGGTGTGTGATACATGAGATGGGGTAAACACCTTGGACAGGGAGGATGTTGTGAAATCTGAGAAGCATGTGTCTCCAGATGGCAACAGAGTGACTGACATCCCCACCCATGGGCAGTCAACATTGTTCCTTCACTGCTTCAAAGGTGGCTAAGCTGGAGGCTGGGCACCAGGGCCACCACACCTCACCAGGTTGTCAAGTCTGCCCTCAATCCAATGCAGGCATTGCTTATAGCGCCTATGATGAATCCTGCACACCATGGCTGGTAGTTAGTTGATCCTGGGTGACTACTGGCCCTCCACCACTGCTCCCGGGGGGGGCGTCCCCCATCCCCTGAGGCGGTTCCCACCCGAAGGTGATGCAGGGCCAGTGGAAGGGGCACCACCAGCCTGGTTCTCAGACATGCTGGTACTCAGTGCCATGGCTGGCTGAAGTATGGTAGGCAGATCAGCAAGACCTGGCCTACCCCATCGTACTGTGGTGATAAAGATTTAACAATCTGTATAGGTTAGATATGAACAAAACATTTTGTTAGTAATAACAGCATGCCAGAACATTGGAATACCCCAGTCACATTTCAATGCATATTATATGGAACACAACAATAAACAACATAACAGTCAGTATATTAACAGCATGTCAGTAACAGTTATGGCATAAGGTCAACAACATAGGTAATTCAACAAGATATGTTAATATGCAACCATTTCAGTACATAACAAAAACACATGCTCCAAAATAAAGTTATAGAAGAACATATGTTAATAGTAAACCATAACTAATGAATAACAATAATAAAAATATATGATGATAAGGGGTGGGGAGAGAGAGAAATACAGCCCATTAATACCATTATAATCTCTATAGTTGACAACAGTACTACTATCTACTCTACAGGTCTGTCCTTTCTTTATGTGCAACAGTGCCCTATAGCTGCTGTAGCACATACATGCTTCTCAAGCTATCTGCACGGGACAGTATGGGCCAACCAGTAACACCTGCAGGTACACAACTACACAGAACACTTGCATATCAGGTGGACCTATGTAATTACAAAGGTATACTGTGGGATGGATGTAGTGTTACTTTGCTATTGACATAATCATGTCGATGATACATCTGTGACAGAGAGATTATGCAACAGTACTATTTTTGGCAGGCATGGGGATAGAACCCAATAGCAGTGACTGCAGAGGACATGTGCATCAGTTGTATTAATTGACTGCAGCAATCTTTAAAAGACATTCCAGCCATACAGCCATACCAAGATTACACATTTTATTTCTTTTATTTTATTTTATTATTATTGCACTTATTTCCATTATTTTATGCAGTATTATCACATTCCTGGTAATGATTTTAACAGTCTGTGACATCTGAACACACACATTGTTTATTCATAGTATGGGCTACCTCACCCAATTTACCTGTAGTTGCTGTGGAGAGAAACAATCTGTCATCATTACATGACTGGTTCAGTAATATTTATTACTACATGGCACTGGATTTGAACCCTGGTCTGTGTGTGGCAAAATGTACTTCATATAGAGCATTTAACAAACTGAGCTACTGAGCCACTACTGAGAACTGATTGACTGATATCTGCCTAGAGCTTACCTGTAAACACAATATGACCTGGTAATAGTGCTACAGTTGTATACTAGACTGGAGTGACAATTGAACACACATGCATGACATTCAGATATACTAGGTAACCTATACATTACTAAATGGAATGCAGATGTACACAGTATATTCTTACTGGGTTGAAATATCACCTCTAATTCCACACTTATTGCACAACAGCCATTTATTAGATATACCTTCATGCATTTACTGATATAGTTTCAAGTTTGTGGTGCACAACAATTGACAGTATGCAGTTGTAATTCCACAATTATGGCACTAAAAATGTTTGGCAGACACTTCATAATGCCTATGCTCTACTATTTCTTATTTTACTGTAGATAGCATAATTCATCTGTACTCACCACACTCACAGAGCAACCTGGCCAAGCACCTGGCATGTGCCTCAATGTTGAGAGCCCTCTCCTCTGCAGCTATTGGGAGAAAAGCACACCATTATGTATACCAGTTTAGCAGACATTAAAGAATAAATATTGATGATAGGAAAATGTACTTACATACATGTGGGACATTCCCTGCTCAGAATTCTTGGACCCAGGTGTCCAAGAGAGCTACCTTCCATCTTTTCAGGTCATCATGGTGGTGATGTACCTGCTCACCTGTGCAGGGAATACCGGTTGCACTGGTGAGGTCCCTTGCCAGCTGTTCTCAGGCCTCCTCCTTGCACTCTGAGCCCTGGTAACTGCTCTGCATCAGCTGGTCTTCATGGTTTTTAACAAGGACTTCGACCGTGACCCTGGACTCCTGAATGCTGTAACACTGCCCCAGAAAGTGCAAACCCTCTCTAACACCTGTCATTCTATCTTTAAAGTTAGAACTCCAACAGATTATGCAGTATTCTCACCTATTATGCTTAATATAGCCTGTTTTCCAGCCCTTTAATGCCATTGGGTAATACTTAAAAATGCAGCGCATTGCTTAGCACCACACAAACCAGCACAGCTGAGCTGAGCAGTCCTTAAACCGGCAATGCTTAGCATTGCTTAGCATTGTGCAAACCAGCTAAGCACAGCCGAGCAGTGCCAAGCACTGTCAAGCAGTGCTAAAACATCTATTGTTTAAGCAGTGCTTAGCAAGGCTTAGCACATCTTAGCAGAGCTGATCTGAGGACAGGAAATCATGATTTAAAAATAATTAGCATAATTTGTATTTGGAAAATAAATGCTTAATTTTTCTTCCATTATTCAAACACTGCACCTACTGCACATAAGGCCATAACTCTACCCATTTAGTTATGTAGATATGTGGAATGTTACTATACTTTTATATATACCTCTGAGCTATGTTTAAGCACTGCTGAGCACTGCACAAACCTGCTCAGCTATGCTTAAACTTGACCTTTTCATAACTAATTAAATACATCCAGTTTCTATTATTGCTGCTCTCCACACAGTGGTTCACAAACCTGCTTCGTATAAAAAAAATAATATTAAATTATACTGATATAATGCAGTTGGACAGTGCAGGGCGTGTGTTGCTCATCTGCAGACACAGTTAGCACCACACTCCCTACACTGATTCAATAACTGTGTTCCACAGCTCTCTCTCGGCAATGCACCATGATTAATATGCATGCTGCACTGCTGAGAGGGAACTGTGTAGATGGACATGGTAACATTCTGTGTAGGCTGTACACAATGCCTACATGGATTTTATTAAATCTAGGGGGCTGTCCTGTGAGCTGCTAACCTGAAGTGGATAATAAGCCATTCCTCTTAGCTGGCCACAGTTTCACAATTTGTTTAGGTTTTGCTTCATACATTGGTTTGTGTCTCATAAAATTTGTGCCTCCTCCGGAAAATCATTGAAGGCTGAAGTCATTAAATAATGGCAGACATTTGAGTTTTAGACTTCATATCCTTCAAAAACTGCATGTTAATGCAAAGTATATTGTTATTTTAATTTTCTAAGTTTATAAGAGCAATATTTAAAATTAATCCATAATTTAACTATTTGTTCCTCCATTGTTTTGGCTTTGTCCAGAATGTTTGCACAAGTTGAGAGGTGTAGTAAGCTGTTCTCAAGTGTTTTACACATTCATGTTAATGTTGAGCATTAATGATTACCCATATGAAATAATACTATATCATTCTGATTCACCAACCAAATATTTATAAATGAAAATGGAATGTTTTTCACAGTCCTGTAAGTTCCCTAGCTGAAGTTGTTAGTAAGATATTTGCAAGTGTTCCACATCTTATGCATTTGCTTTATATTATGAGATAGTGCTCCACTTAGGGAGATGGAAGTTGGTCAGTGACTGTTGAGAATTGCTAGTGAGCAAGGGAGGGGGTATGAAGGAGGTGAATAGAGGATTGAATGGGGTAGCAGGTGGTGGGTACTGGAAAGTCATGGCTCTATTTCTTCTTTTTTTTTAGGCGGGATAGTGGGGAAGTGGATGGGAAGGGGGGGAATTATTGTTTGGCGTTGATAATGATTTTTCTTTTCTTGCAGTACTGTGGAAATTCAGGCACTGTAAGAAAGTTGGTCCAAGATAGTGGCTCAAGCCTTAGTCATGGATGTGACTGTACTATCTGGATTGACTGGTTAACTCAATGTGGCACGTGAAGGGAGAGGCCAAAGGAAGCATAAGCCCCCAGCGAGCAACTCTGCAAAGGGACACCCAAAAGGGGAAGAAGGAGAATGCAGACAAAGAAGCAGGAAGCCAATGCAGCCATTGACTATAGAATCCCAGCAGTCAGCAGGTAATTCTTTATCTCTTGAAAAAGAAAGGGAGGCAGGTTTAGATGCAACAACTGATGACTGCTTCTCAGGTTTTGTGCAGGAGCTGAGTGGGAAGATAGAGTTAAGCTGCAGGAATTCTTAACAGCAAGGGACAGCTTCAGGCACAGTGTGTCCAGCATCTGACAGTAATGAAGGTGCTAGACAAGTGATCAGTGCATTCTAGCCAATGCTGGGAGGCTGGGGTTTGAGCTACAGGTCAGTGTTTTTGTTTCTGTGACCCAGCAAATACAAGTCAAGAGGGGACACCAGCTCATTGGCAAGGAACACAAATTATTTTGTCTGCTTGGATGGGTGTTTTTGTTGCACATCATATTCTCATCTGTGATGGAAAAGATAAGGAGAGATAAACTTTGTGGATGTTTTCAATCTGATCTAACAGGCCAGAGAGGATTATAGAGGTTGAAGACCTTAGTGCAAAATACTTGGCAGTAGTGCTAGCAATTTTGGGAGGTAAAAGAAGGTCAGGCTCAGGGTCAAGACCTGGGACAACTGGGTGATATGTTTCATGTTTATGATGACAATTTATATTGTAAAAGTATAAAGTCCAAGGCCTGTCCTACCACCATTTCCTTTACATGATAGGCTAATATCCTAAAAATTAATGCCATCATACGAAACTGTCAAAGAAAATTCTAAGAAATCAGTAGCAGTAATATACAAGTATTGCAGTGGTATAGCAGTTAACTTTGCCGCCTCACAGCAAGAGGTTCTCCGGTTTGATCCTTGGCTGGGGTGCCTTCTGTGCGGAGTCTGCATGTCCTCCCTGTGGTCACGTGGGTTTCATCCGGGTGCTCCGGTTTCCTCCCACATCGCAAAGACATGCTGTAGGTGGATTGGACACGCTAAACTGGCCCTAGGTGTGAGTGCATGTGTGTGTGTGTGCCTTCTGTGGAAGGTTGGGCGTCGGGCTGGCAACTCGACACTGTAAAAACTCCACTGCCAATCATGAGTGGACAGGTGATCCGCTGTGGCGTCCACTAACCGGGCAAAGCCGAAAGAAGAAGAAGAATATACAAATATTGCATAAATGAGTTCAGTAACTCAACATCATTCATCCAAATCAAAAATACATATCATCCACAAACCAGTGATAGCATACACTTTCTTAATATACTCATTGTCACAAAATAAGTATTTTTCTTTCCAGGCAACCAGCACTAAATCATCATAGTTGTTTGCAAATGTAGTGCCCATTACAACTCCTTTGAACTGCAGCAACACATCTTCATGAATATAGATAACATTATTTTCTAAAATAAGTTTAAGTTAATGACATATCAGATTGCTATGTGAAGTAGAACACCCAGTCTCTGAGCACAAAATCGAATGAATACTGCCAGTGCCAAAAAAGTCAGTATGACTGTTAATAAAGATGCAATGTCTAACTTGACAAAATTAAATTATCACAAACTTCACTAGACTTGTACCAAATATACAGGGCTGTAATAAAACTCTATCATCTACTGTTAATCATAATAATAAAACTCTGTTGTTATCTACTGTCAGTCATAATTGTTTTCTCACATATACAGAAAGCACTTCTGTCAACCACCCAGCTCCTGATACTGTAAGATACATCTGTGGATCATTGAGCAACTTATGGAAACCCATAGATGCTTGGAATAACTGGAGCACTAACATAAAAGTAATCAAATAAATTTAATGATAGTAAGCCATTCATAAATAAATTATATAAAAATTGTTTTAACCTTGGCAATAATATTATTAATATCATATTAAAAAAATGTCTATATGTGTTAACATCACTCAACAACATATACATTCTATACAAGGAAAACATTCTATCCATAATGACTATACAACCATTTTTATCTGTTGACTTAATTTCCACCTCATTATTTACTTTTTGGTCACATAAAGTTACATTTTCATTATATGTTAAGTTATAAAACTGCATAGAGTTACGTTTCTGGTTTAAACTAGAATAAATATCATACTCACATGCTTTACTGTGTCTATGTCATATCATCGAATGGTCGAATGGTTAAATTGCATCTTATTGACAATGCAGTTTATGGACCCCCCCACGCCCATGGTAATTATATACCAACCTTGAGCTCACACTACAGTGGAGAAAAGAGCAAATTTCCTGATCCTTACCATAATGCGAATGGTCCGACGGTCTGCATTATTAATGAGAATGACATTCAAATGTGTGGCTGTTCGATGATTTAACATAGCCCAGTTTTAAGAAAAGCATTAGCAAGAGGTCAATTCATTGGTACAAATGATGCTGGTTTCATAAATATAGGCACCAGGTTATTACTTATGAACATAGTTTTAAATGTGGTATTCCTAACAAAAATACATAAGCCTGAAACAATGTCATCAATGTCACTGTCCCTGGATGGAATGAACCAAAGTCCCTTTTTTAAAACATCCAGTTGCTCATGTACAAAATTTACAGATGAAATGTTGAAGGTTAATTCCTTTTGCTCCATGTGCTATGTGTCGTTACCCACAAAGTTGCCAACTCTGGATTCTGCCACCCACCTTTAGACTTCAGCTGCTCCATCTATTGGCAGAACATTAAACTCCTCTTCCAAAACACGAACGCACAAGAGTCACGAATAGCACCACAACAAAGTCAAGCACACCAGCAGTACTATAAAAATCTTCTTTAATGACAATTAAGGTTAAGCGCTTTCACCCACTAAAGGTAAGCTTCATCAGAACACTGTTACAAAATTTAAAATCCATTTAAATACTGTTTTTAGCGCCAAAAAAAACAATTAAGGCATTTTTACTTAAAGTGAAAAGTCACAGTATATGCTTCATGTTATTTACATAAACTCTCAATAATATTGTGTGCACCACTTGTCTAAGTGGGAAATAAAAATGCAACTGTATAATAAATAAATTCATCACTCCATTATATCACGTAAATCCAAAAAATCAGAATATTAAATATTATATATTATATGAATAATGAAATAAAATAATATAATAATATAAAATAATGAAATAATATTAAATAATGTGCATACTTATATATGTTCACAAAACTGAATCGACATCAAATATATACAATGTAAAGCCAGTGTAGAATTCATTCCTTTTTCTAAATAGTATATATATATATATATATATATATATATATATATATATATGTATAATATTAAGTTCATTAATAAATAACCTGATAAAACCCCTAAAAGCTCAAAAGCTCATGTATGTGCAAAAAATACATCAATATTAAATGTTAAAAATATATATATATTAATAACTACTATTTAATTACATAAATATGAACATGTTTATGCAATACTTATTATTTCATTCACCTTATACAATGCATTTTCCTAAACATGTCATATAAACTAACATCACTCATTTACATTTTTGAATCAAAACTGGTTTAATTGTAATGTGATCATTAAGCCCAGGCGACGTGGATGCGTCCGTAAAAAGTTGCCACCAAACCTCCTTATATCCTAATACAGCCTTAAAATTCCCTCCCCTAGGGTCAATCTTAATATTCTCCAAAATGGCAAACTTAAATAAATGATGGTTACCCTTTTCCTCAATGTGCCTATAAAGTGCATTGTTGTTATCTCTTCTTCTAATACTATACAAATGATCATAGATTCTCTTTATTAGACTCCTCTCGGTCTTTCCTATGTAATAACCTGTACATACCATATATTTAGCCATATAGATCACTAGCTTAGAACTGCAGTTTCCCTGCCTAAACGTAATCTTTTTTCTATTCACATTGTCCAATGTCACTCTTTCATCTTCCAAGATGGCATGGCATTGGTTACAACAACCACATTTTGTTGTGTGTCTAATATTAACATGCCATCCACTACTCATTCTACCATACTCTAAGTAAGTCTTAATATTACATCCCATTTTATACACAAACTTGGGCTTTTTCCCCAATATATCTCCGATCTCCTTATCAGCCATCATTACATTCCAATTCCTTGTCATTATAGTTTTAACCTTGTTAACATATGGACCATATTCAAGTATGCAAGCACGTTGATATCCTTTTATTTGTAATTTCTGGACATCTACTATCACTCTCCATATTATTTGCTCCCAAAAGTGGGGGATATCTCTTACCCCATTCACCAATAACATATTTCTTAACATCCTTCATCATCTTAGTGGGATATCCCCTTTCTCTAAATAACTGCGAGATGAACTGTAGTTCATCTATCATTTCTATGTATGTGGATGTCATACATGCTGCTCTGATATATTATCCCTTAAAAATGTTATACATCATTTTTCAAAGATGGTTACTTGTGTATTCCAGTAGCTATTGGAGAAAGTGCTTTTTCGATAAATTTTAGATTTAAATCCAATCTCTCTACTGGAAATAAATGTATCCCAATATGCTATCCCCTCACAATTATATGTGTATGTAAACTTCAAATAACTGCTACTTTGATTCAGATATTCAAAAAAGTTATTTAAACTCTCAAGGTTACAGTTCCATAGGATAAAAATATCATCCAAAAACCTGGAGTAATGTCTAATGTGCTTGTGATATCCACTCTTGAAAATGACGGAATCCTCCCAATCCAACATAACCAGGTTGGCGAACATGGGGGCACAAGCAGCCCCCATAGCAACCCCTCTGGTCTGTCAAAAATGTTCACCCTTAAAGTGGATATAGTTGTGATCCAGCACAATATAGACATATAATTAACATACAAGGCCATGTCAAACCCAGAGCTGTTGGACATGCTACACTTAAAGAAATCCCAATCCCTCAGAACCACACGCGCCAGGGATCTAAACCTTGTCATCACAATGAACAAAACATGCTGGAGGGATAGGCTCCTGACCCAGAGACTCCCCAGACTCTGGAATAGACTGCCCATACATGTCAAGCAGAGTGCCTCTTTGGCCCTCTTCAAAAGGAACCTTGATGATTGGATGGGAGAAAGGAAATTCATCCCGAGGATCAAGCCAGTTGCCCTGCTAGACAGGGGTCCATGGAAGTAAATATTGTGGGAAGAAATAGCCAGGGAATTGTTATGGCTAGGCTTGTATAGGCCTTAGGGCCAATAGCCTAGTACCAACCTATGAACATATGAATTATGCATGGACACAAATGTACATACTAGATTTAAGTCTGAAGTTTGTCTCTTAAGGAAGTAGATGTACCTTAACTTTTAATTTGGCTGGACCATGTCTTTTTTTGTCACTACAGGGATTTTTATTGGCGGTGGCATATTTCCTATAACAGAAAATGTCACTTTTATGGATAACATATATGGCTTTTAGTTTCATTCTCTGCATATGTATTGTATTCCCCAGTCTGAATATGAGTCATAATGCACCCTTACAGAGACTAAATTTAATGTACTTGGCAGCCTGATGCATTCTAATGGTCACATATGCCTTTTTTTCCTTTTCTGTCAGTACAGAGTTATATGTCTGAAATGTTTTGACATTTTCCAGTAAAATTCTTTTCTCTTTTTAATCACAAAACAAGCAGTCCACTGGTGCTGGAATGTAAAAAGTCAAATAACCAAGATAAATGCCCATGTGTTATGACTCAATCATCAAGAACAAAGAAAATACTTTAATGACCAAGTTACAATCCACACAGAAAAAAATGGTTGTATAAGGTGATTGAGTCATAACACCTAGACATTTCTTTTGGTTCTTTTCTCTTTGTAATTATAAAGGTCAATCTCCAGTTCATTAAGCTGTCTGAGACCAAGTGTTTTACTGTCAAAACTATTAGAATGGAATGGACAACTAGCAATGTTCAGTAGGCATAATAATTAAATAGGCAGAAATAAAATATAGTGCATACACACACAATAGCCAGGGTTTGGTCACGAGTCAGTGTAAGATTTTACAATTTCATTAATGGTTTAAAACTGGCCAGAGTGTGAGGCTGCCTCATCCATTCTGGGGAGAAGGTTTGAGAGGCTTTGTTATTGATAATAAAAAGAGAATGGGCACTCGATACCTCTAGTTGCAGTTTGGGAATATCAAACATTTCCAAGGAGGAACAACACAAAGGTAAGACAGAACCATAAGGTATCAGAATATGGGAGATCCTAATTGCACAGTCAGTGCATGGTCTGCAGAACTTGTATAATATGAAAGTAATTATGAATACCTGTAAGTAGCTGGCTGTAGCATTCTGAACAAGTTGCCTTTGGTCAAGATTGGTAGTAAGAAACCTGAGTTATAAGCAGTTAAAGCATTCTGACTGGAAACAGGCCAAAAACATTTTAAAACTACTGAAGGGGCCTTAGTGGGGAGTACGTGTTTTAATTATTTATGTATTTATTTATTTAAATTTCTAAATCAAAGCAGAGCACTGATCAGAAATGACAAATTGTCAGCCTCAGCCCGCAGAGAGTACAGCAATAAAATTAAAGCAGAGTACAGACAGAATGTCAATGAAATTCAGTGTGTACAACAAAGTGAGTATAGTTGTTCCCAATATTAGAAATTATTTACATTATACAGTTGATTGAAACTGAAATAAGCTTATGCAGTATGGAGAAGTTGCATACATTATATACAAGATAATCAGCATTGAAAGGATAATATACTGTTAGAGGGATATAGTGAGTAGGAAAGTTATTAGACAGTGAGAAAATACGGTGTGTTTAAGCAATGACACCATGGGTATGAGATTGTCATTTAGCAAGTTTTAGTGGCTGTATTTTTAGTTGTGTCTGAAAGACTGAGTATGACAATATTCAGGAATGTTCTAGAAATGGAAACATGATAACTTGTTGTTTGTCCACATATTACAACTTTCTCCATCATAAATCCTATTGGGTTTTAAAGCCAGCTAGTTGGAGTTCATTAAAGCAATTTGATAGCCATGGCCAATGTCTTGGAGCTGTAGAGTTTTAGGTGATTATTAAGATACAGCTTTTGTAAGCATTTCAAGTCATCACCAAGGGATTTTATAGCAGGGAATTGTCATGAGGGAAGAAGAGATGAGTTGTTTATCTTCTATATAGTAATGGTACTGATGACGTCTTCTGTAATGAATTTTTCTAATGAAGGCATATATATATATATATATATATATATATATATACATATGTAGATAAGAAAAGAGTGCTCAGAATACATCTCTTTTTGAACTCAGAAGGAACTGAATGTCAGAACTAGGAGATGACAGCAGACTATAATTGTTCACTCCATCCACAGAGGTAACAGGCAGAACAACCCAGAACAATACCCACAGTCCTTCCATAGTCGGTTTAAAAATGGCCTAAAAGAATGTTATTTTCTTTCCCTTAGGCTGCTGTGTGTCTTGGGCTCGAGGCGAATATCCGAATCCCTGTGTACTTGAGTTCCTGCCTTTATCCACTCTAAAGAGGCCCTGTGGAATCCAAGTTAAGGAACAGAGTCCTGAACAGGATTTGATTGTCCTCCCCACTAAGACTTTCTACCCTGAACAGTCCTCTTTTGAAAGTATGTCCTGCTAATGTATTTGTAACTTACACCACTCCAGGCTATTTGACTTCCTTCCCAAGTTAATCAGCAGCCTACCCCCCCTATTAGTAGTTAAGTTACCCACTCTTACCCTCCCTCAGCATCTTTGTCCTTAGGATAACTCTCTGCTCTACCTCACCATATCCCAGTAGATTGCTCTCTGCATGCTCTATCTCTCGTTAATTCTTAATTTGACCACTAGGTAGCACCTTATTCACTAGTAAACTATATATCCCCAATTATCTCACTAGAGTTTTGTTTTTTCCTGATATCTTTCTGGTATTAACCCCACTCTATCTCGCTACTACACCCTACTTTACTACCTCTCTGAGCCCCCAAACTATTATTCTATCTCTCCCAATCTACCTATTTTCCTCTCTGTACTTCATCTTAAAGTCCACTCTTACCTTGCACTGTACCCAGTGCTTCTTTCACTTCTCACTGATTGTTTTCTGCACCCTGGTCTTCTCTCTGGCTCTTCCCTTTAATTTCATATTTACTATAGCTGTACCGCTGCCTATACTGCTCTACCTTAGTCACTTTACTCTTCCTCCTGTTTACCCTCTATTTTCTCTAATTCTAAGACCTCTCTTCCCTACTGCCTATACTGCTCTACCTTAGTCCTCTACACTGTCTTTAGATTACTCCTATCTCTCCAAGCTCGACGTCATCTCTTCCCCACTATACCTATATTACCCCATTTCATCTCTCGCTTTCAACCTAAACTACCTGCAATCACCTCTTTTTACCCATAACCAGATTACTCTTTTTTCCTGAGCTCTGTTAGCTTTCTTCCCCGGAACTAGAAATCACTGTTTCCCTTCTGCTTGCTTTTTAACCTTTGCCCACCCCTTCCCTTCTCTCTCCTCCCTCTTGGATTAATTTCCGGTCTCACATTACAAATATACCCCCTACAAAGCGGACCCATCCCTATTACTTTCCCCTTAGGCTGCTGTGTGTCTTGGGCTCGAGGCGAATATCCGAATGTGAGTACTCAGCTACATCTTTTGTTGTGTATTCATTATATTGTTTAATTTCATATAACCATCACTTATTATTTGGTATACGCTACTTACTTTTTTATTGTTTGTTGTTCTCACATTTAGTGAGTCTGTACCTTTAGGATTTGCTTGCAGCCTACCTACAGTAACACAATCTGTGTCGTTGGGACCCACGTGGATCGCATTTTAACCAGAAAATAATAAAGCCGGTAAACCGCTACTACTGTATATGCGGCTCTGCTTAGGCGCTCTCTGTTGGCTGGCATACTTGAGCCTTGTTGATTTTCTAGATAATTATTGTGAGTACGCACGCTTTGTATTACACCTATTCTAGCAGTGTCCACAGCGGACGGTGTTGTTTACTTGAATATTACAGTGATTCAAGCAGCGTCCATAGCGGATGGTGTATTTTACACCGCTCACTCTAGCGTCCACGTGGATCTCATAAAACACCCTTTCAAGCAGCTTCTCTATCGGGCTGTGTATTTATGCCACTTTTCTAGCGTCCACGTGGTTCCCAACTACACAATGTTTTTTATTCTAAGGCTAGAAGTGATATCAAGTATATATTACTTGTCCTGCTAACGAGTCAAAGCTTATTTAACATTAGCACTGTGCATTCACGTCTAATTGGATAATACTGCTAATCTCTTCAAGCACCCTTATAGTTTCTAATTTCATAGTGTAGGTGTTTGCGGCCTGATAATTGATGTGACAGTATTAGCGTATGCTAGTAATCCTGGAACCCTTCTGAATGTTTCACTGTATTTCATAGCAGTACAAGTATCCATTAATAGATATTTCTCCATGATACTGCTTGTTAACGTCACCATCCATTGTTGGATTCTGTCCTGCATAATATAGTCTGAAGCCAATGCATTGCACTTGATTGTTGTCTCTATTGGACTCTTAGACCCCTTTTCAAACATCATAACATTAAGGCTATAGTGTTTGTAATTTTGTTCTTTAGTTCAACCCTGCTGACTGTTACAAATGCTAACCTATGGTGCTATTGTTTATTTGTTATAATTGTTGTAATTGCATAGTGTAGGTATTCCTCCTTCAAAACATAAAGCATATAGGATCAAATAGGTGCATCGAGGAAAGTGTTTTCTACCTAATCAGACATTTGTAAATAACTGTATTCTGATTGTATGATCCTGCTATGTATTAATCCTCTGGTGTGCCTGCTCTACACTGTGTTAAGAGGACAATTATTTGTTATGTCTGTAGAGTTTGATGCTAAGGTGCTGTGATTGGTTGTCTCTTATCTACACCCTGTGACTTTTGAGATTACTTATTTGTGTTCTATCTCTTCCTTATATTTCACCAGCCCTGTGTACCTGAGTTCCTGCCTTTATCCACTCTAAAGAGGCCCTGTGGAATCCAAGTTAAGGAACAGAGTCCTGAACAGGATTTGATTGTCCTCCCCACTAAGACTTTCTACCCTGAACAGTCCTCTTTTGAAAGTATGTCCTGCTAATGTATTTGTAACTTACACCACTCCAGGCTATTTGACTTCATTCCCAAGTTAATCAGCAGCCTACCCCCCCCTATTAGTAGTTAAGTTACCCACTCTTACCCTCCCTCAGCATCTTTGTCCTTAGGAAAACTCTCTCTTCTACCTCACCATATCCCAGTAGATTGCTCTCTGCACGGTCTATCTCTCGTTAATTCTTAATTTGACCACTAGGTAGCACCCTATTCACTAGTAAACTATATATCCCCAATTATCTCACTAGAGTTTTGTTTTTTCCTGATATCTTTCTGGTATTAACCCCACTGTATCTCGCTACTACGCCCTACTTTACTACCTCTCTGAGCCCCCAAACTATTATTCTATCTCTGCCAATCTACCTATTTTCCTCTCTGTACTTCATCTTAAAGTCCACTCTTACCTTGCACTGTACCCAGTGCTTCTTTCACTTCTCACTGATTGTTTTCTGCACCCTGGTCCTCTCTCTGGCTCTTCCCTTTAATTTCATATTTACTATAGTTGTACCACTGCCTATACTGCTCTACCTTAGTCACTTTACTCTTCCTCCTGTTTACCCTCTATTTTCTCTAATTCTAAGACCTCTCTTCCCTACTGCCTATACTGCTCTACCTTAGTCCTCTACACTGTCTATAGATTACTCCTATCTCTCCAAGCTCGACGTCATCTCTTCCCCACTATACCTATATTACCCCATTTCATCTCTCGCTTTCAACCTAAACTACCTGCAATCACCTCTTTTTACCCATAACCAGATTACTCTTTTTTCCTGAGCTCTGTTAGCTTTCTTCCCCAGAACTAGAAATCACTCTTTCCCTTCTGCTTGCTTTTTAACCTTTGCCCACCCCTTCCCTTCTCTCTCCTCCCTCTTGGATTAATTTCTGGTCTCACGTTACAAATATACCCCCTACAAAGCGGACCCTTCCCTATTACTTTCCCCTTAGGCTGCTGTGTGTCTTGGGCTCGAGGCGAATATCCGAATGTGAGTACTCAGCTACATCTTTTGTTGTGCATTCATTATATTGTTTAATTTCATATAACCATCACTTATTATTTGGTATACGCTACTTACTTTTTTATTGTTTGTTGTTCTCACATTTAGTGAGTCTGTACCTTTAGGATTTGCTTGCAGCCTACCTACAGTAACACAATCTGTGTCGTTGGGACCCACGTGGATCGCATTTTAACCAGAAAATAATAAAGCCGGTAAACCGCTACAACTGTATATGCGGCTCTGCTTAGGCGCTCTCTGTTGGCTGGCGTATTTGAGCCTTGTTGATTTTCTAGATAATTATTGTGAGTACGCACGCTTTGTATTACACCTATTCTAGCAGCGTCCACAGCGGACGGTGTTGTTTACTTGATTATTACAGCGATTCAAGCAGCGTCCATAGCGGACGGTGTATTTTACACCTCTCACTCTAGCGTCCACGTGGATCTCATAAAACACCCTATCAAGCAGCTTCTCTATTGATTTATGCCACTTTTCTAGCGTCCACGTGGTTCCCAACTACACAATGTTTTTTATTCTAAGGCTAGAAGTGATATCAAGTATATATTACTTGTCCTGCTAACGAGTCAAAGCTTATTTAACATTAACACTGTGCATTCACATCTAATTGGATAATACTGCTAATCTCTTCAAGCACCCTTATAGTTTCTAATTTCATAGTGTAGGTGTTTGCGGCCTGATAATTGATGTGACAGTATTAGCGTATGCTAGTAATCCTGGAACCCTTCTGAATGTTTCACTGTATTTCATAGCAGTACAAGTATCCATTAATAGATATTTCTCCATGATACTGCTTGTTAACGTCACCATCCATTGTTGGATTCTGTCCTGCATAATATAGTCTGAAGCCGATGCATTGCACTTGATTGTTGTCTCTATTGGACTCTTAGACCCCTTTTCAAACATCATAACATTAAGGCTATAGTGTTTGTAATTTTGTTCTTTAGTTCAACCCTGCTGACTGTTACAAATGCTAACCTATGGTGCTATTGTTTATTTGTTATAATTGCTGTAATTGCATAGTGTAGGTATTCCTCCTTCAAAGCATAAGGCATATAGGATCAAATAGGTGCATCGAGGGAAGTGTTTTATACCTAATCAGACATTTGTAAATAACTGTATTCTGATTGTATGATCCTGCTATGTATTAATCCTCTGGTGTGCCTGCTCTACACTGTGTTAAGAGGACAATTATTTGTTATGTCTGTAGACTTTGATGCTAAGGTGCTATGATTGGTTGTCTCTTATCTACACACTGTGACTTTTGAGATTACTTATTTGTGTTCTATCTCTTCCTTATATTTCACCAGCCCTGTGTACCTGAGTTCCTGCCTTTATCCACTCTAAAGAGGCCTTGTGGAATCCAAGTTAAGGAACAGAGTTCTGAACAGGATTTGATTGTCCTCCCCACTAAGACTTTCTACCCTGAACAGTCCTCTTTTGAAAGTATGTCCTGCTAATGTATTTGTAACTTACACCACTCCAGGCTATTTGACTTCCTTCCCAAGTTAATCAGCAGCCTACCCCCCCATTAGTAGTTAAGTTACCCACTCTTACCCTCCCTCAGCATCTTTGTCCTTAGGATAACTCTCTCCTCTACCTCACCATATCCCAGTAGATTGCTCTCTGCATGCTCTATCTCTCGTTAATTCTTAATTTGACCACTAGGTAGCACCCTATTCACTAGTAAACTATATATCCCCAATTATCTCACTAGAGTTTTGTTTTTTCCTGATATCTTTCTGGTATTAACCCCACTCTATCTCGCTACTACACCCTACTTTACTACTTCTCTGAGCCCCCAAACTATTATTCTATCTCTCCCAATCTACCTATTTTCCTCTCTGTACTTCATCTTAAAGTCCACTCTTACCTTGCACTGTACCCAGTGCTTCTTTCACTTCTCACTGATTGTTTTCTGCACCCTGGTCCTCTCTCTGGCTCTTCCCGCTCCGTTCGCCCTGTGGCTCACTCTGCTCCCCTACCCTACCCCCAATTCCCACCCACCCCCAATACCCCTAAACTTATACTTGCTCAGCCACACCCCCAATTTTCTCACATCCTATCAAATTTCCTGCCTCGTTCACACTTACAAACTCTCCACTCCTGCCTTACTGCCACACCCATTCCTTACCATCCTAATACTACTAATTTCCAACTTTGCCAAACTCACCAAACTCAACATGCCCTTGCCTTTTAAACTACTTTATCTACTCCTGCTCCTTAACATCCTTCTTTTATACCATACCCTTACTTCCTACGAGTACTACACCCTCAGCAGATCTTCTAGCTTAGCTAAACACACAAGCTCTGTCCTTCCCCTAGCTGAGCAAACCTATATTAACCGCCTGTCATCCTACCCTTACCTTCCCCCACACTATCACAAAGTACTCCATAACAGGTATCACACAACTAGAAAGTTCTACCTAATACCCTCTAAAAACTCAAACATATTTCCACTCCCTCAATTACTCTTACTGTTACATGGTGACATTCACCCCAACCCTGGCCCAAATAATTCCCTCCTCCACACCCTCCCAAACCAAACTACTAACAATTTGAGTTCACCTTTCTCTTCTAACTCCCTTTCAATACCACACCTAAATATTCGTAGCATTAACAATAAAATTACACAACTCCTTGCTTTAATTGACCTCTACTCATTTGATATTCTCTGTCTTACTGAAACCTGGCTTAAACCAGGCACCAAAGACAATGAAATTACTCCCCCTGGCTATAGCATTTTAAGGCGGGATCGTCTAAACAAAAAGGGTGGTGGAGTTGCTTTACTTTATAAATCTGAACTGCAGGTGTCCTCTTTTGACACCCTGCCTCCCTCCCCTGCCAATGCTGAAATACTCTGCAGCAAATTCCAAGTAAATAAAAGCAAAGCCATATATATAATATGTTCCTATATCCCTCCTGGCAACAATTTAAATACACTTGAAAACATTCTTAGCTGGCTCTCCTGTAGCTTTCCTCAGGAAACCATAATTTTAGGAGACTTCAATATTGATTGGAACTCCTGCATATCCCACAAACCCTCCTATCACCTTAACCTCTTTAATTTTCAACAAACCATAAACTCCCCAACCAGGAGTCACAAATCTACCAATAAACAAGCCATCTTGGACTGGATATTGGTCAACAATAATCCCCTCTCATATAAAACTGGTATATTCCCTGACAACATCAGCGACCATCTTCTCACCTACATCACTAAACAAAAAAATAACAATCTCAATCAGGCCAGCTATCGAACTATATGTAACAAAAAAAACTTTAACCTTCCTATTTTCCTCAAGGAACTCAAACAATGTAATTGGTCAGCTCTAAAACACCTTCCACTTGAGGAAGGAGTTGCCCATTTCAACAACACTTTCCTCCAAATTCTTGAGCATCACGCCCTCTCTCGCTTAATTAGAACAGGATCTAAAGCTGCCCCTTGGCTTTCTAAAGAAACCAAGCAAAAAATGCTATTAAGGAATAAACTATGGACAAAATGGAGAACTACTAAAAACCCATCTGACCTTCAAAACTTCAAACACCTTAGAAATACCACAAAAAAACTTACCCATCTTGATAAAAAAATTATTACCTTCAATATCAACAAAATCAAAATCATAACCCCAAAAAATTCTGGTTAGGAATCAATAAACTGCTCCATCCAGGAAACACCAAAACACCTACTCCAGCTAACTTAGCACAGACCCCACCCAACTTAATAGCCAATGCATTTAACAACTTCTTCTCTGAAACAGTCACCTCTCTAGCAAAGTACATGACTCCCCACACTTCCCTTAAAAAGACCTCTCCTCAAAATAACACCCCCACTCTAACATTTAGTACAGTCTCCACAACCTATATACACAAGTTACTCTCAAAACTTAAACCATGCACTCCTTCAGCTGACCAGCTACCAGCTGAATATCTGCAGCTAGCAGCAGCAGCAGAACTAGCATACCCAGTCTCCATCTTAATTAACAGAACAATAACCAAATCTACTATCCCTTCCCTCTGGAAAGTCTCCCATATCATTCCTCTGCATAAAGGAGGAAACACTAATGAACTTTCTAATTTCCATCCTATAGCCTTATTATCACCTCTATCTAAAATCATGGAACGTTGTATACACCAACAACTTTTACATCATCCTTTACATAATAGCCTACTTTCAGACTCCCAACATGGTTTTAGACCTTTCCATAGCACTTCCACTGCTCTTCTCTCCTTCACAGACACCATCAACAAAAATCGCAATAACAACCTATACTCTTCTGATTTATTTCTTGACCTCTCTAAAGCTTTTGATATGGTCAACCATCAACTTTTGCTAGACACTTTGAAATCTCTCTCACTTGAATCTTCGGCATTGCACTGGTTTGACTCTTACTTGAAAGACAGACAACAAGCAGTCCTTTGGGACAGCCATCTATCCTCTCAGCTCCCAGTCACTATCGGTGTCCCTCAAGGATCCATCTTAGGACCCCTTCTCTTCTCTATATTTATAAATAACCTGTCTACTTCACTCCCAACATCCTCATGTATTCAATATGCAGACGATTCAACTCTCATCTGTTCTGCTATATCTCCAGCTGAACTTCATTCTTCCACCCAAAAAGTCTTTACAGCAGCAGAAAAATGGTTCCAAGATATCTGTCTCCTCCTTAATCCCAAACAAAACAAACTATTACTTTTCTCTCCAACCCTTAAAGCTGCCCCTCTCTCCTTTTCTATTGTGTCTGACAATGGCACTATCATTACACCTGACTGCTCCACTAAACTACTAGGTGTTACAATAGATAATAAACTAAAATTTGACTACCACATTGACCTAACCATCAAAAGATAGGTGCCCTCTATAGACTTAAGCCCTTCCTAATAGCAACTACCAGGGTGTCTCTAGCCCAAACTCATCTTATCTTGACATTATTGTATGCCTCCCCATCTTTTATAAACCTTTCTAAATCTAACCTTCAGAAACTTGCCACAGCCTACCATAGCATTGCCAGGTTTGCCACAGGTTCCCCATTTCGCACACATCATTGTGTTAATCTCAAAAAGCTTGACTGGCTTGAACTTCATAATCTTATTCTCCTACATCAATTAGTTATCACCTATAAAATTCTCCACTACCCTTCTAATACACCCATACTAAATAACCTTGTTGTTCCTTACAGGAATCTTACTTCCCTTCGCTCAGCTAACAAACTACTAGTAACCACTCTCAAAACACAAAACAAAGCTGGGGACTCCTTGTTTACAAATGCCATTGGCTCATACTGGAATAAACTTCCCATAGAACTGACCACTCTAGACTCATCAAATCTTTTCAAGAAACAATTAAGGAACTATCTGAAATCTCACTGGCTTTGCCCTTGCTCGAATCCTGACTGACCTCAGCATCCAACTCTCCTTTCTGCTCTCCCCATTACTCTTCTATTTGTCCCTATCACTAGTACTACCCCTCCTCTGTAGCTCTTCTACCACCCACTTGGATATTACTTTTTTCCCATAATCTCAACCTCTCTTTATACTTGTCATATTACTGTAACCTTTATACTTGTTTATTACTGCAACCTGCTATCTCACCTCTTACCTAAATCTACATGTTGCTCCCAACTGTACAAATCTGCTTCTTAAAACTAGTGCCCTGGCACAAAACGTTGAACATAATTGTTAATACTGTAAATAGATGAATAGAGTCCTGTGTGAGTTACTACTTTCTTTCTTTTTGATTGTACTATTCCTACTCTTGCAAAGAATTTGTGAATAGAATTCCTCACTGTATGTTATAGTTTTGCTAAATTGCTTTTGCACTGTTACTATGCAACATGGGAATAGTTCTCTACATGCTTACAATTTGTATCTTATTGTGCAATTTTTGTTTTGTTTTTATTATTTGCTAATATATAGTGGAGCTTTTCTCCTCGGGCCTCTGCTGAAAATGGACATGTATCCAGTCAGACTAGCCTACAGACAAATGTAAAATAAAAATAAAATAATAATAAAATAAATAAATAATATCAAATCTCGATCAAGATGGACCAAAACAGAATGCAGACACTGATCTTTTGCCATGGGCAGATAATTCAGTACCTGAGCAGTTGCTGTCTCCATAGTGTATCTGGTGTGAAATACAGACTAGAATGGATAATGAACTCAGTACTTCTATAGAATTGAGTGCAGCTGCAATCCTTTTCCTTAGCAACTGTCAAGGTCATTGAGATCTAAACTATTCCTTGAGATAGGGATCACCAGCACCTCCTTCAAGCAGGGAACAATTTCTATGTTCTTGTTTAGATAGGGGTGAGTGTATTGCTAAATAAATTTGGAACCTTGGGAGTGGTTCCTATCTTAGTAGCATGAGTTCAAAATTAGTTGAGCAGACAGTACCAAATGCTGTAGTAAATGTTATGAACTCCAAACTTTGCAGCAGGTATTAGGTGGTCCTGAAAGAACCCCCTCTTTCAGAAACCATACTTACAATAATTTGTGTTACATCAGTATTGTTACCTGCTTCCCCCCATCACACACCCACCTCTTGAGGAGAAAAAAAACAATGACTGTAAGAGCACTGTATGTATAGTTAAGCTTATGGACAAATGTGTATGTACTCCTATGCTGATTTATCATTACAATGCCTGAAGCAGTAAATAAATGTTTCATGTATCACAGCTCTGGCTCAGAATATTTACTACATATTTACACTGTATTATGCTATGCAGAAATGCAACATATTGGTGATGAGTGTTTTCCGTGGTGCAAGGCCCATATCTGATGATGTTTGTAATTATTAAGTTAGTAGAACTATCCCTGACATTATAACAGAAAATCATAAGAGTGGAAAAGAGGCATTAATACGCACCTTAACACGAGCTCAAACAAACTTCTGTACCATCTAGAATCCTTGGAAAAAAATGCCTGATGAGTCAGGAACACAACACTAAAGAATTCCATGTTTCAAAATGGACTCAAATCTAGGACTTCTAGTCACTGTTCCAGATGACTCTGCCACAAGTCTGTTGAAGCTGCTGAGAATTGGCCACCGGGATACCATATCCCCATCGTATGTAAAATGCCTGACACAGACAGACAAGTGAGAACAGTCAGATTATATCAGCACCTAACCTCAGCCAATGTACAAACGTGCATTGTTGTTAACAACACAGTACATACAAGTTATTAAACAAAGAAGGAAAGAGGAGCATGCAAGACTTCAGCTGAACTGCTGTAACATCTAGAAGCCTTAGATATAAAGACTGTTCAAAGTCCAGGAACACAGCACTGAAAAATGTGTGTTCAGTAAGGACTGGAGCCTACTATCCCAGATCTCAGTTCCAGTTGCTCTACCACTAACCTTTTGAGCTTTATTTAGTTTCTTTCATATATTGTGTTGAGTGAAGTGACAGTGTACTCATGCACCTTAGTTGAGGTGGTGGGTTGATACACTTGCTGGGCCGTCATTTTTCTGTTTTTGCAAATCATAATTTACAATATGAGATCAGTAACTGATCTCTGCATAGGATCGAATGAATTGGCAATGATCACCTCTTTTGTATACCAAAGTAACACAGTTAAGTTGTTGGACAGTTCTCTTGTCTCAAAAGACATAAAAACCAAACATGCTGCATGTTACTTTGACAAGTCAACTATGCTTGTGTGCAATTTAAAGTCCTGTATTTGAGACTTATTTATGTTGTCTCTGACTTTTCTAAGCATTAACAGAAGGGTCTGATCCTCATTTTGTGGTATGTACAGTAAGGCAGCAACAACTTTAGTGATGCAGGTGGCAGTTTACTTAGATAGTTATGGTTAGGAGCTGCTAATGACCTTATAACCTTGGGTTTGATTCTATTGGTTTCCATTTGGATACCCCATGACTGTAAGCATGCTACTTAAGCACAGAGTATTCTTGGGATCTCCCAAAAGGAGATAGTTGTACCTGCTGCGTTACCCGTTTGACAATCAAATAAAAAAGTACCTACAGATGTACTTTTATCTGTCATGATAAATGTAATCTACTTCTTGCTAATATACATTAAATTAAGCCTGAAGTATCCAACTTTAAATGTACTGACTTCTGGGATGTTTGCTATAATCATTGTGATAATTTTTCTAGCTGGTAAATGGTGATTTATGCTGTAAATTATGAGTGGAATTTGGCCTGGATCATGACTGAAAATGAAAAACTTAAAAAGCCCATAGATGTTAAATTAATATTGCAGTAGAATTTGTCTGGAAAAGAAAAAGAAACTGTGGTACATCAAGTGAAGCAAATTTAGTGTTGAATAATACTGTTGGTTATGTGAGTAATAAGTTAGCAGAAAATCTTTTGGAACTGCTATGGACTTGCTGGCTGTTATGAGACTAAGTCTCTCACCCACATTTTCTGTGCTATTAAACTCAGTGGCTCTTGGGTCTCCTGCCGATTTTGTATACAGGATTTTGGAAGCCCCTCCCAGTCTTGTTTTGCCTGCACTAGAAGTTCAAGCTAGAAAGGCCCTCCCTTTAGAATGTTAAAACTTCAGTTGCTCTGTCTTTCATTTCTTCCCATGGTTTAGTGTACATTGCAATATGTAGAGTGTTAATCCATTTTCTTCCATCGTACTTTTGAAATCACAAAAATCTAGGCAAGCTTACTAATCACGGGAAGCCTACAAACCACATCTCAGAAATCAGCTTGGGATTAGCGCTTCTGTTTTGCTCTTGGTGAGAAAAGAAGCATGGAGACATTGATTCCTGAATGTCTCTGAATGGGCAGTGTATATGGGACTTCCCTGACTGATCTGGTTTTGGACCATTGTGCAGCTTAACTCTCTTGCACTGAACTGCGGTACCTGCTATCCAAAGCATCTCCAAGGAGAAATCTGTAACAAGCCTACACACCCATAGACCATTTGGGATAAATTTACTGCTTCGCCAAGCAGCTGGTCACCTGCTTCTTAAGAACTATCTTGGGATGAGTGCTATTGTTTTGTTTCTGGTGAGAAAAGGGGGAAAGGGGCATTGATTCCTAGCTGATTGTAGCTGCAGTGAGATGAGCACTAGAAGTAACCAGGTACTAGCAAGTAGGTGAAACAGAACTATTTATAATTCTTGGCTAACCTAGTGAGTGGTTAAATTAGTGAGTTTTTGTTGAAATTAGTTTACTTCTGGTTTAAGCACTTGGGCTCCAAACCAGTTATTTTACATTAGGAAGGTTTGTGGTCTACACAGTTTACCAGAACTGCTCAGAGTTTGGGGTTCTTAGCCAGGGGTGTCTGGAATGCATCTGAACAGAAATCCAAGGCATCCACTAAAAACTTCTAAAAAATAAGTAGAATTTAAGCCTATAGTGCACTTTGTGAACTGTATTTTATTGAACTGCTGCTTTATTTTCACTGTTTTCTTTTTTTGCTGCTGTGACTGCTTCGTTTTGCACTTTGCATCATTGCTACTTCTGTCTTAAATAGCATAGGCTAGATTCAGAGTTGCTGAACCTAGACTGTTTGGTATCACTTGAGGACTAAAACCAGTCAACGTACATTAAGAGGGCCTCCCTGCATCCTTGTGGCAGATAGGTGTAGCTCAGGAGCCATCTGAGTAGGGGACTGCTAGAATAAAGCTGTGTGGGGGGGCTTTCTATTGGTAGTTTGTGTTAAAACGGTTTCAATTTGCTTGTATTTAAGACGGGGGTTAGCGGTACCCTGACTAGACGCAAACACCTACATAAACTTTTCCCTAAAGAACAGTCAGTGGAACTCTCCTGGGCTTCCCTGCTACACTGCAGGCAACTCAGCTAAGCACTGAGCAGCATTGCCACATTTTTTAATTCCTAATCCTCAATATAATAAGTCCCCTTGCTAACCCTAGAGCACAAGTTGATCTAACTGGCCCACCCCCCCTAACAGTATTTACTCTTTAACCTGCTACAATGGACAGTCAGTTTCCCAGCATTTCTCCAACCAACCTGTTTGACATGGGCATCCTGAGTAATTGCCTCATGTATACTGACAGCCATTTGCTCCTACAGCAAACAAATACAGCATGTGAGAGATATAACTGTACTATGAAACTCCTATAATGTAACAATAAATAAGACATCAAACAGGTTGTCAACACACACCTCTCCTCTCACACAAAATAAATTCATGACACATAAACCCCATACACTGAGGTACTCACTAAGAGCCTACCAAAAGACCAGAGACCTCCCAAGCGCAAACAACTCACACATTCTAGAGCATGACCAAAATCTACTGCACATAACAACACACATACCAGTGTCTCAGCGAATAAACCCCTAAGGCAGAACACTTCAAAACCAAATGTCCTGGTCATAGGAGATTCCATAGTGAGACACACAGATGTCCCACTTACCAGGCTGTACAAGGAAAAGGTCACAGTTAGCTGCCTGTCAGGAACCAGGATCCATCAAATCACGGACTCACTAAAGTCAATCAACAAAATTACTGTTGAGACTCTGGCATAGTACATGGGGTGAATGACTTGAGACTTACCTCCTCAGACTATATGAAGAGAGATATGACTGAACTCTCAACTTATGTGCCCCGGGTAGGGATGCCCCTAGCCCTAAGCAACATTCTAACTTCACCCAGGATGATGACACAATATAAATGACTGACTTCAGCAATTGGCTTAGGTTCTGTTGTCCATCCAGGGGGATCCCGTGTTTGTCAGCCTGGGAAGACATGGTCAAGACAGCACACTGCTTTGCCAGAGATGGTCTTCATCTGTCTCCTCTAGGCTTTCAAATATTGGCAAAGATGCTTGCCTCCCCCATAGTACCTTTTTTACGCAATACCAAAACAACAACACTTCTGATGTAAAAAATCCACTACAGACAAACTCAAGGTTATGATGCTTAATGCTAGGAGTCTAAACAGGAAACTGCACTCCCTGGAAGCTCCCCTCTCCTTGGAAGATATGACATCTGTGCAGTCACCAAGACTTGGTTCAAGGCCAGAGAGAGCAGCCCACCCATGCAAGGCTTCAATGCCTTCCACACCTTCATACCTCAAAATGAGCATGAAAGAACAAAAAGTGGAGGTGTATTCATCTTCAGTAAATCCAAATACACCTAGAGACTTGTTAAACAGTATGACTCTCTTGAGCTAATCCAGGTCCAAATAACTATAAGTAAAACACCCTATCACATCATTGCTAGCCACAGATCACCTACCATGAACCATGAGAAGCACATCGCCTACATGGACTTGCTTGAGTCACTAACTATACAGCCAAACAACTTGGTCATGGGAGATTTCAACAATCCTTCTATCAAATGGGTGACATGCATGAGCACAAGCTTGATTGCCCTGAGGTTAATGGACTTTGTTAATACAAATGCTCTGGAACAGTTAGTGTGCTCCCCCACAAGGGGCTCAAATGTTCTGGACTTAGTACTCACCAATATGGTGCATCACTGCACTATCCCCTATGTTCTGCCTTCCCTAGTAATGTCAGACCATAAATCTGTCTCATTCAAAGTAACAATCAGAACTAACACCTCCACAGGAGCAATACAAATGAAAAACTTCTCCAAAACAAACTATAACCTTCTAAGTGATGGTTTGAAAAGCTTCAATCCCCCTGAGAACACAGCCAACAATGACTCCTATGCAGAGCAGTGCACAAATGCCCTGTATAACTACTTAAACAACTGTATCTATTCTTCTGCATCTGACAAGATCAAAAACAAGTTCTTCCATAAAAACAAGCCATCCTGGTGAGCCTTGAGTATAAACAGGTTATATAACAAAACAAAGAAAATGATATCCAAGAACAAAAGGGAACTTAGTCAGTCAAGAAAGAATACCTTCCACAGCTTGAACAAGCAAATCAGATATCTGGTAAAGCCCTTTAAAGCTAGTTATGAGGCTGAATTAGCTTCCCTAGCTAAAGACAATCATAAGGCATTCTTTAGCTACATCTGAAATCTAAAAGGGAATACCCAGCTATGTGCTGAACTCATAGTGGGCAGTTGCACAGACACTGACCCTGAGGAAATTGCCAACCTGTTAGCTGACAGATTTGGTGTAAGCTTGACACCTATCCTCTCTCTAGTATCTCCAATGAGAAGGTGATGGCCACGTTCTCCAAGGCCAAACACACGGTCTCTGTGGGATCAGGTAACATTACAGGCTGTTTACTAAACAACCTAAAATATGACCTAGTTGATCCACTTGGCACTCTCTTTAACCACAGCCTGCACAGCGGCTTTGTTCCAGCAGAGTGGAGAACAGCAACTGTAATCCCTTGCACAAAGGGGATCCATCAGCCGACCCTGGGAACTATAGACCTATAAGCCTAACCAGCCTTATCTGCAAGGCCATGAAAATAATCATCATGGACCTTATCAGCAAGGACATAGGTGACCTTCAGACTCTTGACCTGACACATTTTGACTTTGTTAGGGGTAGATTATGCTTAATAAATCTGGTGGACTTCTCTGAGAATGTCACCAAAGCCCTGGATGAAGCCAAAGCAGTATATGCCACTTATCTGAGTTAGCCAAGGCTTTTGACACAATCCTCCACTGTGGTATTATTGAGAAACTCTCCCAGCTGGGAATTAATCCATATGTCTCTAGATGGGTAGCCAACTGGCTCACCGGCAGAACTCATACTGTCAAAGTTGTGGATTCCACCTCCACCAGTAGAACAGTTAACAGTGGGGTACCACAAGGTTCTGTGCTGTGTTCTGTACTGTTTGGAATCTATTTCTTGGAAGTCCAGGTGAAAGTAGACAGCATGGGGATTAACAAGTTCACAGATGACTGCAAACTGGGAGCAATCATTGAGTCCTCTAAAGATATTAACATATTATAGGAGGTGTTAACACAGACAAATGATTGGTGCCAAAGCCATGGTCTAAAACTAAATGCAAAAAAGTACATTGTTGTCCCCTTTGGCAAAGAGGTAGCCCCTGCAAATTACAAATTAGGCAGCAAACCCTAAGCTTGAAACCAGTGGTGCATGACTTGGGAACACAAGTTGATAGCAGTCTAAACTTCAATTACCATGTGTCCACAGCAGTAAGGAAATCCTTTTATGTTGCACACCTCATAAGTAAGGGGATCACATTCAAGACCAAGGATCACAATAGTAAAACACATGAAGCAAATAATCCAACAAAAAAATGTCAAAGGATACCTTCTCCTTGAAAAGAACCAGACACCAGGCAGAGTAAGGTTATAAGCGCTTTCATTCCCTTTATTCACACTCAATACAAATGGAACTTCATCAGATACCAAAACTTACACACTTCCCCCCTTTTTTATATACAATTCAATTGCTTAATCGCAATCAATTAACTTAAATTAATTAATTAGTTAAATGTGCTCTCAAGTTAAAAACACATTAATATGTTCTTTTAAAAAATATGTTGCTATGTATAATACATAAATAATTCTCCTATAAAAACACATATATAATAAACATTTCATATGTTAAAAAAAAAAAAAAAAAAAAAAAATATATATATATATATATATATATATATATATATATATATATATATATATTTATACTAACTTAATTGATTTTATGTTCAACCACTTAAGCCATTTTCATAACATGAAACATGAATGTACCTGATGAAGTTCCGTTTGTATTGAGTGTGAATAAAGGGAACGAAAGTGCTTATAACCTTACTCTGCCTGGTGTCTGGTTCTTTTCAAGGAGAAGGTATCCTATGACATATTTTTGTTGGATTCAAGACCAAGGATGTTATAACTCCTCTGTACTCCACCCTCATCAGACCATTATTAGGGTATAATACTCCCTTTTGCATGTACTTCACCAGAGACCTGCAGCAGCTGGAGAGATCACAGAGATTCCTGACCTAGAGAATTCAGGGACTCCAAAACATGACCTACATGGAATGACTAAAAGTCCTGTCACTGTACTTTGTGTTCTACATACTGCTGAGAGGTGCCTGGCCTACATAGCTGTCTCTGACCATGCCTTAATGGAAATGCTGCACATCTGCAAATCATATAGGACAAGTGTCACTCGCTCCGGACATCTCAACCTAGCCTGTGACTTAAACAAAGCATGCTGGAGAGACAGATATGTCTCTCAGAGACTGCCACTACTCTGGAATAAACTCACAATTCTCATTAAAGAGAGCTCCTCAATGATCCTATTTAAATGCAACCTGGACACAATGGATGGGAGACTGTAAATTCACTTTTGGTGTGGCACCTATGTCCCTCATAGACAGGGGCAGCCGGTGCGGATCATAGATTCGCTCTGCAAACAATATAACTATCTAATGATGATCAGTTAGGGAGCTATCTAACAATGGTCAATTAGGGAACATGGGTATTACATGGCTAGGCTTTTAAAGGCCCTCTGGCCAATAGCCTAGTAACCTCCTATGAGCCTATGGACCTATGGTGGAACTCTAATATAAACAAGCTCTAGAATACAAGAAATAAAGCTCTTTGCATGCAAAAAATTAATTTAACTATCAAGATGACAAGAACATTCTGGCTAAACTAAGTAAGAAACTCTAAACCCTGATCAAATCAACCAAAGCCAGACAGGAGGTAAAAATAGCCCTCTAAGTGAAAGATAACCATGAAGCCTTCTTTAACCATATTAAAACCTCAGAAACAATGCCCAGCACTGTGTAAAGCTAATAGGAAATGATATCACATACTCAGACCCTAAGGACATTGACAATCTGCAATCAGACAAATTTTCCTTAAACTTCACCCCCTCTCCCCTCTGATATTCTCATGTCAAATATTGGTATCTACAACCCCCCAATTTCCCCAAGAACAATTTCTGAAAGTGCTATCTAAGGCCAAGAGTGCTACTTCTATGGGGCCAAACAGCATGCTAGACTGCCTACTGGTCAGTCTGAAACATGACCTCTTAGCCCACCCTACACAAGCTATTCAGTGTAAGCCTCAAAATAGCTTTTGTGCTGGATAAATGGAAGACAGCAACAGTTATTTCTTGTGCAAAAATGGGATGGGTAATTATAGACCCATAAGCCTGACAAGTCTCATCTGTACAGTTATGGAAAAGATCACTAGGGAATTAATAAATATTATACCATGATCCCCCCAAAACGTGCACGCTGATTGGCCAGCGTGCCCGTTGTAAATCGAGTTATACTAATGGAAAAAGGTCCGGTCGCCCGGACTTTTTTCCATTAGTATAACTTCGTTTTAAACACTGTCGCTATGTTAACGGGTTTAACATATGAGACAGCTTTAAAATAAGCAACGGAGATCTCCGTTGCTTATTTTAAAGCTGTCTCGCATGTTAAACCCATTTAACATAGCGAGGCAGTGTTTAAAACAACGGAGAAAGCAAGATCTCCGTTGCTTTTTAGTCTCGCTATGTTAAATGAGTTTAACATAGCGAGACAGTTTTAAAATAAGCAACGGAGATGTCCGTTGCTTATTTTAAACTGTCTCGCTATGTTAAACTCATTTAACATAGCGAGACACTAAAAAGCAACGGAGATCTTGCTTTCTCCGCTGCTTTTGCTCACTCTGATGTACTGCGCAGGCGCAGTACATCATAACCGCCGGATGCCAGACATCTGCGGAAGGGCAGTAAACAGGCATTATACTATGCCATTATTTAAGAAAAGTAACAGTTTCTTTTCTTAAATAATGTCATGGTATAATAGCAATAACCCACTTCTGGGTGTGGTAATGCTAAATTACCCACGGTTGGCTTTGTTTGGTTCCTCGGGCTTCGCCCTCGGGACCAAACCACGCCAACCGTGGGTAAATTTAGCATTACCCACACCCAGGCGTGGGTTATTGCTATAATGATATAGATAGCCTACAAACTCTTGATCCCACCGAGTCTGGATTCATCACGGGCAGATCCAACTTACTTAAGTTGGTTCACTTCCTCAAAAAGTTATCGTAACAATGGATGAGATCAAATCAGTAACACCACATATCAAAATCATGCAAAGAGATTCAACACCATCTCACACACAGGTATCATAGATTAGCAATCTGAGCTAAATGTAAGTCATTGGATAGCAAAGTGGCTTGTAGAATAGAGTGTGTGTGTGCTGTATCTTTAAGATGCATTTCAAGGATGGCACATACATATAAATAGCAAACCCATGCTAGCTTCAGTGCAGCCAGAGAGTGAGCATATATGAGTGTAGTAGCTAGTTCATTTATACGTTTATCTAAGTTAAAGTTATTAAGCCTCAGTCCTTGCATTGTTTTTATTTATTTGTTTGACTGAATTTTTACTTTTCTGTGTCTCCATTTATATATTTGCCGATCTGTGGTTGATTTTTTTTGTTTTTCCCACAGCCAACTACTGTTGTGTTCTTAATGTTGGTGGTTTTTGCTGTTGCCCACCCCTACTGTGAGTTTGTGTTGTACTCAGTCCAGAGAGGAAAAACTGGTCAAACAGTTTCTGTTTTATCTGTTTGTCTCAACGTTTGGCTTTGGAAGGGTCTTTATCTTGCTGGTACAAAAATATTACATTTGAGTGAATCTCTGTTTATCTTGCTAGAGCTCCATTTGTGCCTGATGGAGAGTGCTTCTTAAACAATCTGAATTACAGAGCTACATAAGTATATTTTCTGTACTTTATCTAACTGTCCAGTGGTTCTTATCAGCACTGCACTGGTTGTATTTATTTGCTTATCAGTACTGCATTATTTTTTTATTTATTTGTATAACAGTCCTGCACTACATTACTGCACAGTTTTTATTTATTTGTTTGACTGAATTATTTACTTTTCTGTGTCTCCATTTATATATTTGCTGATCTGTGGTGAATTTTTTGTTTTGTCCCACCCTCCTACCCAACTGTTGTTGTTTTCTTATAGTTTGTGGTTTTTGCTGTTGTCTGCCCCTACTGTAAATTTGATGAGGGATACTCCTCCCAGTCCCATCTCATTAGCTCACTCTTCCTAATACAGAGATCATTTGGGAAGGTCAAACCCCCTTAGTTCCTTAACCTTGAATTTTCTTCTGTTCCCCCTCTCTCCCATTTCACTTTACTAACAACAAAAAAAACATTTATTAAGCTTATTTTACTGTATTTCTGTTTCCTCCTTCTCCATTACTTCATATTGCATTTTCTGCTACTTGCTGCAGCTTGTTCTCCAAAGTGTTCAATTGCATCTTTTCTGTTGCATTTGTTACTGCTTGTTTATAGCCTGTTTAAACTGTAAGTGTTATTCTAAGCCTCTTAGTTTTGGTTTAAGCACTTGGGCTTTAGGCTTACTCCTGTGCTCTCCCCGGCCTTCTCTCTCAGATTCTGAAAAATATGGATGGACAATTTCCTACAGTTTCTCCTGCCAGTCTGGTTGATATGGGCATCCTGAGACAGTGTACAATTGCCTTATGGACACAGACAACCACCTACTACCACCACCTAGGAACACAATTTACGAGAGATACAATTACATTAGGAACCTACAGTCAGTCCATGCTCTTCCCTCACAAGTCAGTAAATCTGGCACTGAGACGGTTGTCACTGCAATCACTACACCTCAAACACCACCCACACCTACACAACACACACCATATGTGGAAGTCCTTAACAAAAACACACCCAAACAAAGGAGACTTCTGTGGCAAAAACACGGGTGATCTCCACAGCCCTCCACACCACATACCATGCATAGTTCATACACCTGTGTCTCACAACCACTAAGGCTTAACCATAAACCCAACATATTAGTCATAGGAGACTCCATTGTGAGACACAGAGATGTGCTTCTCACCAGGCTGGATAAGGAGAAAGTCACAGTTAGTTGTCTGTCAGGGGCAAGAATCAGCCATATCACACACTCGAGTCTCTCAACAACAGGTACTGTTATGACTCTGTCATAGTCCATGTTGGTGTGAATGACTTGAGATGTACCTTCCTGGACTATATGAAGGGAAACATGATTGAACTCACTGAATATGTGTCCCAGGCAAGTATGTTCCTAGCCTTAAGCAGCATTCTGCCATCACCCAGAATGATACTTCAATACAAACATAAAATAATTGGCTTAACAATTGGCTTAGTTGCTGGTGTCATTCCAGGGGGATCCAGTATCTGACAGCTTGGGAAAATATGATCGCCATACCTCGATGCTTTGCCAGAGATGGCCAGTATCTGTCTCACTTGGGCTTCGGACTTCTGACAAAAGCACTTCCTGCCACATAGTACCTTTTTTTAGAAAAAGTGATGAGGTTAAAACTACCAACATAAAAATTTCAACAAAACCCAAATTAAAGATCATGCTGCTAAAAGCTAGGAGTCTAAACATGAAACTACTCTCATTGTAAGCATTCTTAACCCTGGAAAATGCTGACATCTGCGCAGTCACAGAAACCTGGTTCAAAGCTGCAGAGAGCATCCCAGCCATACCTGGTTACTTATCCTATCATACATTTAGAACCCAAACTGCAGATAGTAAAGCCAAAGGAGGTGGAGTTTTAATATATATTAAAGACATACACACCTTGAGGCTGATCAAACAGTATGATGCACAGGAGACACTCCAGGTGCAGTTAACCATTGACTAGACCCTATACAAATCTTAGCTAGCTAGCTACCGGCCCCCAAATCTGACTCAGGATGACCAAACTGCCTATCTAGACCTCTTCAGATCTATCAAGATTCAACCCTTTGTCCTGATCCTGGGTGACTTTAACTACCCAAACATAGACTGGAAGAACTACTCATGCCAGAACACAAATACCCAGAGATTCCTCAATTTTGTCAATGTAAATGCTTTGGAACAGCTAGTCGATACCCCCACAAGAGGTGATAATATCTTGGACTTGGTATTAACCAACTTGAGTAACCACTGCAGCATCCCTGCAGTATCATCCTCCCTTGTAAGATCTGACCATAAAGCGGTCACGTTCAAAGCCACCATCTCCCCCGACCCCCATCTAGATAGGGTCAAACAAAGAAACTTCTCCAAAGCTGATTACAACCTCCTGAGGGATGGTACAAACAGCTTCACAGCCCCCTACCCCTCTCTAAGAACTGGGAATAGTATCAGAAACTATACCAAATTACTATACGGACATTTATATAGATGCATGGAATCAGGAATACCTGACTTATCATCCTCCGCAAAGAAGAGTAAACCTATCTGGTGGACATCTGCAATAAATAAACTCTATAACAAAAGAAAATAATTGCTGTCCAGGACCAAGAAGGAGCAGTTGCCCATACTGGAAGCAATCTCTCCTTAGCCTATCAGTAAATCAGGACATTCCCAGTACGTGCCCCCTTCCCCTTATATCTAGGGATCAGGTCATCACTGCTCTCTCAAAGGCAAAAAATACAGCCTCCATGGGACCTGCTAACATTCCAGGCTGCATCCTACATGAACTCAGGCAGGAACTTGCAGCACCATTAAGCTCCCTATTCAACCAAAGCCCGAGTACCAGCTTTGTCCCAGTTGAGTGGAGGACAGCCACTGTCATCCCTTTACACAAAAGTGGAGTGTCCACCAATCCAGGAAATTATAGACCCATCAGCCTAACTTGCCTGATCTGCAAGGCCATGGAATTGATTATCATGGACCTCATTAACAAGGACATTGGCAACCTCCAAACACACGCTCCCATACAACTTGGCTTCATCAAGAGGAGGTCATGTCTGTTAAATTTAGTCGACTTTTTTGTGACAGTCACCAAAACCATGGATGAGGGGAAGGTAGTGAACACCACCTACCTTGACGTGGCCAAAGTGTTGGACACTATTCCCCATTTGGGCATAATAGATAAACTCCCTCAACTAGGTATCAATCCATATGTTACCAGATGGGTAGCTAACTGGCTCACTGATAGAACCCACCTAGTCAAAGTAGGGGAAGCCACCTCAAGCAGTAGACCCATATTGAGTGGCGTAACCTAGGGTTGGGTCTTGGGGCCTCTGTTATTCGAGATATACTTCTATGAGGTGCAGGCCAAAACCAGTGGGCTATGGCTGACCATGTTTGCAGATGACTGCAAGCTGGGTGTGGTCATCAATTCCCCTAGTGATGTGGACATCCTCTAAGAGGGTCTCACCCAAACAAATGACTGGTGCCATAAACATGGCCTCAAGCTGAATACAAAAAATGCATCATCATTCCATTTGGGGAGAGTGATATCCCCACAAATTATCACTTTAATAACAATGTCCTAAGAATGCAGTCATTCATGAGGGATTTGGGCACCCAAATTGATAGCAACCAGACTTTTGACCACCATGTTGCTTTCATTGTATGGAAAGCTTTCTACATGGCCAAACTCATAAGTAAGGGTATCGCATCCAGGGACAAGGAGGTCATAGCATTCCTGTATTCTTCCCTTATAGTGCCCATTATTGAGTACAATGCCCCATTTGGCATGTACCTTGCAAAGCACATGCAGCAGCTGGAGAGACCACAGAGGTTCCTCACCAGAAGAATCCAGGGTCTCAAAATCTACCATACACAGGCTAAAAGCCCTATTCCTCACTCTGTTTCATACAGACTCCTCAGAGGTGACCTCTGTCTGGCATATAAGGTGATCTCAGACCCCGCCTAGAGAGATTGCTGCATATCTGCAAGTCAAGCTCCACTCGAATAACCCACACACGTGGCCTCTCTGTGACATCAATAGGACTTATTGGCAGGACAGATTTGTGCCCCAGACTCCCCCATCTGTGGAATAGAGTCCCTCTCCACGTCAAGCAGAGTACCTATTTACCCCTTTTTAAGCGCAACCTGGATAACAGGATGGGAAATAAAAAATACATCCCTGGGATTCCACCCATGTCCCTACTGGACAGGGGCATCAGGTACTGGTTTGTCTATACATGGGCTAAACTCTTGGCTAGGCTTATAAGGATGTCAGGGCCAATAGCCTAGTAACTTCCTATGATACTATGATCCTGATGTGTTTGTACATAACAAAGCTGCTGAACAGAACCACAAAGACTTGTCTATTGCATCCTGACTGGACAAACGATAGTGTGTCAGAACTGGGATTCCAGAGAGTTCTTTTCAGAGCTATGAGGTGCAGAGTTAACAGTAAAGGTAAACCAAAAGAAATGAGCACAAAAGGGGGCCAGAAATGAACCAAATTTAATGAAAACTTGCACAAATTATTTATTTTATAAAAAAAAGATAAATGTAATATTACACGGATACAAACTGCATTATTAAACAAGCGAGAGGCACAAAAGATTTATTAATTAAAGGAAATGTTTAAAATTAAGATATTTGATAAAACTATTATCAGAAAAGCACATAAGGGGTTTGGAATTACCTTGAAATTGCAAAATGAGCATGTTTAAAGTAAAGCAAGCGTATTTAAAGCAAGACAGGCATGTTTAGAGTAAAACAAGCACAAGAAAAGTACAATGGGCACAAAAAAAGATTAAACAAGAAAAATGAATATAATAAGAGCAAAAAAGGGCACATTAAGCATAAATAAGGCAAGGTGACTGCATATTTTTGGCAAAGTACTGTGTTTTGGCATAACTACTATTTTACATTGTATTCATGGCATAACTAGAGTTATTTGAAGTCTCTCAAAGTGTGTAAAGTGCTTACAGTGTGTGCTTATTAGTGTACATTTATTTTGAAGAGTTTGTGTGCAAAGTGCAACTATTTCATGAAGTGCAGTCAAAATACAGCTCTTTCAAAAAGTTTCTTTGCTGGGTGCGTCTATTTTCAAAGTACTGCCATTACAGAGTGTTTCTTGCACTGTAAAGGGTTATTTAGCAAAGGTCCACCATTTTGGGGAAGTTGCAGTGTGTTGTGCACTGTTTATTCAAAAAGTGCAATTACTTTGAAATGTTTCTTACTCTGAGCTTCTTCTGCCCAGTTTATTTGCACAGTGCAGTTATTTTGAAATGTTTCATACACTAAGAGGTGATTTCTTACAGTACAGTAATTTCAAGAGTATCACAGTGTCCGAGAGACTTATTTTCCAAAGTTCAATTATTCAAAGGCTTGTTGTGCTATTGGGCAAGGTTACAGATACCGGCATAAATTTCTGGCATAAGTATATGTGTGTGCATTCGTGCATACTTGCAAAAGCCTTCACTAGTATGTGTTAATATGGCAGACAGATTTCGAAAACCCTCACCACTTGTATTTGCTTGAATATTGTGGGAGGCTGGCATAATGGTTAAGGTGTTTGCCTTACAGACATAAGGTACAGGGTTTGATTCTCACATGGGGTAATTGGTTAGGCTTAAAATGGCATGCAAAGGCAGTTAGCCTAGTACTAATCTATGACTCTATTGCAGAGAATTGGAGAATATTTGAGCAAGAGTACAATATTTTTATACAAGCAGCTTATTCTGACAAAGATGCACACACCAGGGCTTTCATTTTGCTATACCTAGTTGGGTCAGAGGCCATTGAAAGAGAGCGTTCATTTGTGTATGTTCCAGCAGTATGTGAGGGAGAAGGTGAAAACCATCATATTGTTGTACAGACTGAATCAGGAGAAGACCCCGAGTGTTTGAAGTGCAAATTCAGAGAGATTCAGCAATGCCACAAGTGTAAAAAATGGATCCATTTTCAAAAGTTTTGCAAATCAAGCAAACCTCACATAGTAATAAAGAAGGGTCACTCGAAAAAGCAAGTTGATCATATAGAGAGCTGCAATTCTATTTTCTATGTAGATGGTGTATCAGTAATTGGTGAAAAGGTTGATGCAGTGAATTTGTTGGCAAAGAATGAAGTGTTTTGTATTGTCCAGACCAATGGTAAATCCACCGAGCTCAAAGTAGACACAGGTTCAAAGTATAATGTTATGTCAGCAGACACATTTGCTAAGGAGAGAGCTGGCAAACAATTTATTGTGGCTAGTTGTGCAAAACTTGTTGCTTATGGAGGTGAAGAAATTCAAACCAAAGGCTCAGTAGTGCTTTCATGTTATTTGGCTAGGAATTGTTACAGCTTACTATTCTATGTAGTCTGAAGACCTGTGCAGTCATTATTGGGTCTAAGAGACAGTTTGAGAATGAATCTGCTTTCTTTTACCAAAGAAGTTCATCATATAATCACATCTCCTAGTTACAAATTTTCTGAAGCAATTTTCTCAGAGTATGCTGCTTTCGACGACAAGCTGGGCAAACTTCCAGTTGTGTATTCTATGAAGTTAGACCTAGAGATCAGTCCAGTGGTCAGGCCAGCAAGGAAAGCTCAGATAGCTATGCAGGATAAAGTCAAAGCTCAGTTGGATAAAATGGTGCAGCAAGGTGTAATTTGTCCAGTTACAGAACCAAATGAATGGGCGTCATCCATGGTAGCATCCCGTAAGAAAGGCTCAGACAAAATCAGAATATCTATTGACTCGAGATTTGAACAAAGCATTAAAGAGACCGCATCGTGCAATGTGTACAATCAAGGAAGTTGCAGCCCTAATACTGAATGCCACAGTTTTTTCTGTCTTGAATGCAAAAAGTTCATTTTGGCAAGTGATGCTTGATCACAAATCCTCATTACTGACTACTTTCAGTACCCCATTTGGCAGATTTAGATTCCTCAGGATGTCATTTGGAATAAATTCTGCAAGTGAAGTCTTTCAGTGTGCAATAAAGCAAATGTTTTCAGGTTATCCTTGTGCCATAATAGTAGCTGATTTATTGGTTGGAGGCAATGGTGAAACAGAGCATGACAGGGACCTTAAGAAAGTTCTAGACAGAGCACATGAAGTGAACTTAAAGGTCAATCCTCTAAAGTGCAAATTCAGACTACCAGAAGTTACATATGTAGGTCATTTATTTACCAGCACTGGCTTGAGACCAGACCTATCCAAGCAAGCAGCCATTCCTGAGATGCCAGCACCAGATAATGTTCAAGCTCTACAACGTTTTCTGGGCATGGACAACTATTTAGGCAAGTTTATACCAGACTTCAGTGAGTTGACAGCACCTTTAAGAGAGCTGATGCACAAAAATGTTACATGGTCTTGTTTGGAAAAGAACCAGAAAGCATTTGAAGATCGGAAGCAGAAGATTGCCACCCCACCTACATTAAGATACTATGATGCCAATAAACCAGTCACACTTTCCTGTGATGCTTCAAAATTTGGTCTTGGCGCAGTTATTCTTCAAACGGGCAGACCAGTAGCCTATGCATCTAGAACTCTTACCCAAACTGAAATGCAATATGCTTAAATTGAGAAAGAACTTTTGGCAATAGTATTTGCATGTTCAAAGTTTAATGATTATATCTATGGTCGAGCTATTCAGATTGAAACTGATCACCAACCTCTAGTTACTATTTTAAAGAAGGCTATGCATTCAGCTCCAGCAAGATTACAAAGAATAATGCTCAAATTGTAGAAGTACAACTTCAAAATGGTCTATACAAAAGGCAAACTTCTTTATCTTGCTGATACATTATCCAGATCGCCCAGAAATACAACGTAACAGCTTTATGCAGAGAATTTTGAGTTTGATGTCATGGTAGTGTGTAATTTTTCTACTGCAAAACTTGATGAGTTGAGAGATCATACAAAGACTGATCCAGTTTTGCAACAGCTCAACCACTACATTAATGTTGGATGGCCATCAAAGCAGTCTAGTGTACTACCAGAAGTGCAAACTTTATTTTCCTTACAGAGATGAGATGTTGATGGAAGATGGTATTATTTTCAAAGTTCCTAAAATTGTTGCTCCTGCTTCCTTACAACATGAATATATCCAGATTTTGCAGTGTGGTCACCCAGGTCCTGAATCTACCAAAAGAAGGGTGAGAGAACTAATACTTTAGCCTTCTCTAGTAAAAAAAACATTTGCAAAAATAGCAACTTCAGCTAAGTCAAGTTCCTGAGCTATCTTGGTCAACAGTAGCCACTGATATATTCAAGTGGAACAATTGGCATTACTTAGTGTTGGTAGACTCTTATTTAAACTGGTTTGAAATCGATTTACTACCTAATCTAATGTCCACTGCTGTTATCACCAAGATGAAATATCATTTCACAGTCCATAGTAGTCCACACAAAGTTATTTCTGATGATGGTACTCAATTTACTAGTCAGTTGTTTCAGAATTTTGCAAGAGAATGGGATTTTGTACATGTTACTAGTAGTCCAGAATATCCACAGTTAAACTGACTAGTTGAACATGCAGTATGGAGTGCAAACAATTACTTGAGAGGTCAAAGCATGATAATATCGATGTCTTTTCGAATTTACTTAATCTCAGAAACATACCCCGTGATGATATACTTGGCTCGCCTGCTCAGAGACTTCTGTCTAGGCAAACCAGAACAACATTGCCTATCAGTTCCAGTTTGTTGAGGCCTAAAGCAAAGAACAGCAGAACAATTAGAGTCCAATTATTAAGAAAGTGTTCTTTCCAGAAGTCAAGCTATGATAAATCGAGCAGATTTCTTTGTCCGTTGGAGGAAGGAGAGACAGTGAGGATATAAACAGTGAAAGGTTTCAACCAGATAGGACAAGTAACAGGTATATGTATTAAGCTGTGATCCTACTTCATAGAATCTGAGGGTGTGGAGTACAGGAGAAATCAAAGACATCTTCCTGTATGAGAATCAATATCACAGCATTGTTCCTGTGATACAGACTCTAGATCACAGAGCAATCCAGACAATGTTCCTGTTACAGAACATGTCAACTTCTACTGCCATTCCTGATGATGTTCTTGATGTCCCTAAGGTTGAACATTCAGTAGAGACAGTCCCAGTTGCTAGACCTAATTTTAATTTTTATGTCACACAATTTGGTCATATATCCAGACCTAGTGTGAAATACACAGCAAACCGGACATAATTGTATATATGTATCTATGCCTTATTTATATTGATTGCATGTCAACTGATGTCATCAATATTGCATGACATTTCTCAAAGAGGAAGGATGTACAATAGATTGTGTGCTGTATCTTAAAGAAGCGTTTCAAGGATGGCACGTGCATATAAATAGCGAGCACTTGCTCGCTTCAGTGTCATTTTGAGAGTGCAGCCAGAGAGTGAGCATATATGAGTGTAATAGCTAGTTTGTTTATAAGTTTGTCTAAGTTAAAGTTACTAAGCCTCAATCCTGATGTGTTTGTACATACTAAAGCTGCTTGAACAGAACTCACAAAGACTCATCTATTTCATCCTGACTGGATGAGCGACATGGTTCATAACAAAACCCAGTAAATAAGGGTGGGCATCTCTACTGCCTCCAAAAGACCTGTCACTAGCCATGTAAACTCCTTAGAGCACACCATGATCCTCCAAGAAAGCCTGCCCCAAACAAATGGCTGGTGTCAAAAAAAATGGACTAAAACGAAATGCCAAGAAATCTATAATTGCCTCTTCCAGCAAGCATGATTCCCCTTGTAACTATCACATTGACAACATGTTCCTGAAAATTGATCCTATAGTCGGGGATCTGGGTGCCTATGTCAGCAATAAACTGTCCTTTGATCACCGTGTATCCACGATTGTAAGGAAGTCCTTTTTTATTACAAAGCTTATATCTAGGGGTATGGTGTCCAGCTCCAGGAATGTAATCATTTCATTGTATTCAGCACTCATTAGCCTGATCAGTGAGTATAATTCTCCTTTTGGCATATACTTGTCCAAACACTTGTCACAACTGGAATGAGCACAGCACTTTCTTTCTAAGAAAATTGAGGGCCTAAGTCATAAAAACTATGCGGATTATCTCAAAGCCATATCTTTCTTCTTGGTATCATACAGGCTACTGAGGGGTGACCTCTGTCTCATGTACACACTGGCTTTGCCCCTGTTGTAACCCTGACTAACCATTGACTTATTTTCTACCACTTTTTCTTCTTCTACCTCTCTTTGGCTAACTTCTTGTTTCTTAATATCAGAGAAATCAGGAATTGTAAACTAAGTAACCATCTATTAAGAATACTTCTTAAGAATTATTTTACCTAATAATATCTCCTAGATTGTATATACAGTCATATTTAGTGAATTTGTAACAATGTATTAATATTTGTACTTGCCCACATTTTTGTAATCTTTATTACTGTAATCAACCATTTTCATTGAAGCTTATCTCCCCGGACCTCTACTGAAAATGGACATGTATCCAGTTAGACTAGCCCGGTCAACAAATGTAAAATGTAAAATAAAATAAATAAATAAATGTATAGAGCCAAAATAGACCCTAACCTGTCAGTGCTATTACACATTTACAAGTTCAGTAGTGGAGTAAACACCCATTCAGGGGATCTCAGTCTTTTTTGCAATATAAATAGAATATGTTAGTGGGGTTGTTATGTATCACAAATACATCCTCTTCTATGGAACTTTCTTTCACTCTGCATAAAGAAATGTACTTCCCTTACTTTATTCAAATGTAATTTAGACACATGGACTGGAAACTGCATATACATCCGCAGTTTTGGCACCCTTGTCCCCCATGGATGGAGGCAACATGTAAATGTCCCAACATGTCCTTGTTCTGCCCATCTCTAGGTTATTTGCATATAAAATATATAAAATATAAGGGCTAGAAACTTCCATGGGAATGTGGGGTAGACATATCCAAGGATTAGTGATGGTAAATTTACCAGTCACCTAGATTTTGTTATGAAATAAAAGTGCATTCACATATTTGGTTGGAATTGTCTCCATACAGCTATGCAACAACTCAATTGCAGAATATGCATACCTCTCAATTTTCTAGACTTTCTCAGGATGTCCAGACTTTTCCCTCATATGTTGGTCTATTCCTTATAAAATTTGTGGTTTTCTGGCCCATCACTGAGGACTGAAGCCACAAAATAATGACAGACATTTCAGTTTCAGACTTCACATCCTTCAGAAAATGCATTCAAATGCAAAACTTGTTATTCTAGCAACATTCTAAGTTTATAAGAACAATAATTAAAATCTGTCGCTGATGTTAGGCTTCAGTTCTCCTTTATTTTTGGCTTTGCCCAGATATCTTAAACTAAGAGGTTGAAATGTATGTAAACATGTACTGCATTGTGTCTGGGGTTTGTCAGAGATATGTAGAGGGAAACAGAGGAATGTAGTTATGTGTTTCAGGACTTCCCAGTATTTGGTCAGTTCTGGAAACTTTACAGTCTCTTATGGAACTGTTTTGGTCAGGCAGATTATTTGTATTTCCATTTTTATGATTTATGTTGTGTATTCCACAAGGGAAAATGGACAATGAATAAGTATACCTTACTGTCTCTTATACTTGTAGCCAAAAAGACAATAACTAGAAGGTAGGAGATAAGGGATCCCTCAGTCAAGTAGGAGATGAGATTGTTAAAGCAAGTTTTGTGATACTGAGCTAACTACAGCAACAGGCAATACAAGATGAAAATGTAGTGCACGGAGCATTGCGATTACACTCCAATATCAGTTAAATGACATTTTGGTTCAGCACTACTCTAGTGTGAGACCTGATCTTAACAACACTTTGAAGGGTACTTAACCCCCTATGCATAGTTAAGATTGTGTCTGGTGCTAGCCACTAAAAACTGACAGCATTGGCCAGTATACAACAACAGCAAAGCGTGAAACAATTTAATTTGAACTCCGTTTCTGCCTGCTATCTGCAACATTACTGCCACTAAAAATGGATTTGAGAACCAGTTGCTTCCCTTAGACAGGGAACATGAAAGGACATAAAGTGCTTTCAAAGCTATCACAATTCTTCACTTTTTTTATTTTATTTTATTGTTTTTTGTTTTATTTTTCTGTAACTAGTAGTATATGGAACAAATTTCCATGCCCTACAAAGAATTATGATCAGCTCTATAACAGCAACTTAATGTTATGTGTTCTAGATATGGATGCCAACATTCACCTCTCAAGCTTCACTCGCAAAGTTAATTTCTTGTTATTCATGTCTCATACACATAATAAGCAGGTTAGGATCAGACACCTGATCGTAATTTTCTTTGTTATAATAATGAGTCACCATGGATCCTTACAGATGCATTCTAGAACCCTGAAGAGCAAATTTTCCTTTGTTCCAGGTTTGACTGAGAGCATTTGCTATTTGTCTTAGTATTGGGCATGCAAAGGATAGAGGAGCTGCATTGCCAAGATTCTTTCTGTTTTACTTTTAATTGCTACTTACAGCACCTTGCTAATTAATTGCATGCCGAAATTTAGGGAGTTAGTGTTAAGTCTTTGTTGAAATGAAGCTTCTTTAGATTATTTATTTTGTTTATTGTTTATCATATAACTAATTTTACATCTGAAGTAGTTAACTTCATTTGATCAGCAACCTGTGGGTATCAAATCTGACCTGGATCCGAGCCGGCAGCTTTCCAAGCTAAAGATCCAAGCTCCAAGCTCCAAGCTCCTCCCCCTTACCCATAATACCCTGCTACCTCCTTCCAGTCCCTAGATCTCATTTGCCGTGGCTTTAACAAGCACGAGTTATGAGCTCCTGGCAGTTAGGTAGTGAGTATTGGGTGAATTCTTGACTTTTAGCAAAATTTTGATAGGTGTGTGTTTGTGATTGTTTAAACCCATTATCCTAGCTTAATTTTAGTATATTCCCCCCTTTCCCCTATTCTTGTGTGTCAGTGTGTGTGTGGTGTGTTTTTTGTTATGGCCGAAGGCCCTAAGGCCATTTACTTCAAGTGCTCTGAGTGTGGCCATAAGCTCTCCCCAGCCGATGGCCACACTCAGTGCGTTCTTTGCCTGGGGGTAGTGCATTTATCATTGGGCTGCCTTATTTGTGCAGCCTTTAACCCCCGGGCTGTGAGGGATAGGAGGAACAAGCTGATCCTGGTGGGTCTTTTAGCTGCAGATTCTGCTTCTTCCTCCCTTCCCTCAGTGGCTCCAGCTGTGGCTGCAGCTATTCAGCCAGCTGTGCTATCTCCCCTGGCTGGGACTCAACCTCCCACCATTTCCCAGGGAGAGAAGGACTCCAAGAGAAAAGAGAGGAGAGAGAGAGAGAGAGAGAGAGAGAGAGAGGGAGAAGGAGAGAGAGAGAGAGATAGAGGGATAGAGAGAAACATAGGAGCCACAAGTGGCGGGCCAACTCAGCCCCCTAAGCCCCGCCGGCTAAACAACTCTCTTCTCCCCTGAAGATTCCCAGGTCCTCCCCCTCTTGGCTCCATTCCCCACATTTCTCGCCGGAGCCAGAGGAGGAGCCCCGGCCATCTTCAAGGTCATCATGGCGGCCTTCCTGGCCTGCTTGAGAGGCCTCTTTTAGGTAGACACAAAGCCTCTCAGACTCTGACATGTACCAGATGATGCGTCGCTCCCTCCAAGCCCAGATGTAGATGGGAGTGCTCCTACCCCCACCTCCGGGGGGTGGAGCTCAGCCCCATTTTTTGCCCCCATAGCTCCTTTTCTGATCCATTATTGGGTTTTGGAGCCGTCGGATCCTAGTAGTCTCGGAGTCAGGGAGTCGGCGCCGATAGTAGTTGCTACTTCAACGCTGGCAATGCCCTCGAGTTTGTCGGATCCCTTTTCGGATCCGAGCTCTCGGGGTTGAGAGCTGTGCATCGGATCCGAGGGGGTAAGTGTGTCTTCGGCTTCATTGCGGTCGGAGCACGCTTCCCTTTCGGGTCCAATCCCTTCGGCTCTGACGCCGATCCTCGCGTCGGATCCGAGGGTGTTGCTCACAGATCCCAGAGGCAGTGGTTCACCTTCGGCATTCGATGTGGTGGAGAGGGTTCTCTCGAGAGATTTGAGACCCCCTGCTCGTGCTACAGATCCATCCACCATTCCCTCGCAGATGGGCTTGTCTTCCATCATCTGGCCCTAGGGACAGCCTGCGTTGATGCCCCAGCCAGTTCCCCTGGAGGAACATGACCCTGTTGGTGAGTCCTCCTCGGACAGTCCTGCCAAGGAGGTCCCTCACAAACATAAGTGTAAGAAGAGGCACTTGGACTCCCCCGAGTCCCTCACAGAAGACACCGATTTAGAGGAAGGGGAAAGTTCCCCCAGGTCACTCCCCGAGGACGTCTCCTTTGGAGACATTATGGAAATGCTACACCTAAAAGGGGGGTGGTCAGCCCAAAATCCTTCCTCAGATGAGTCGGTGTTTCTGGAGGCGTTTGATGCAGGCCCGTCTACCTCTTGTGTGTCCCCTTCAGCCGACCCCCTGGTAGACCTCATTACTACCAGGGCATGGAAGGAGCTGGACACTGTAGAACCAATCCCCAGGAGACCAGATAAGATCCTTAGTCCCATGGTGGATAGGACAGCATGGAGTAAAGGTTCCCCGGTAGATGCCATGGTGGTGGCGGCTGCCTCCAAGAAGGAACTGGTACAGGTTAGTTCCTCGGTCCATCCTCCTGATAAGGAGTCCCAGACGATGGATCATATCGGAAAGCGGATGTTTGCTTCAGCTACCTTTTCCATAAGGGCGCTGAATTACTTGGCCCATGTGATTAGGCTTCAGCGGGATCTAGTGAAGGAATACGCTGAGTCTCCCCCTGAGTTCATGTCGGCCGAGGGCAAACGGACCTTCTTGACTTGCATGGCCAATCTGAAATCAGTATCGAACACGTCTATGCGGCTACTCTCCCATGCCATGGAGGAGGCTGCTAGAGCCAGCGGATCAGGCATCGCCTTATGGCGTCACACCTGGCTCCGACTTTGCGACTTTGCGGAACCCTTCAAGGCATCCTTCGCGAATGCTCCCTTTGACGGTTCTACCCTGTTTGGCCAGACCATCCGCGATACATTGGTCCAGAGCGAGAAAGACGGGAAGACGCTGTTTGTCATCGGAATCCGCTTCTTGGCTCCTCAAAGGTCCTTTCCAGGAACCAGAGAGGACAAAAGAAGATGTGGTTCCGGAAGTCTCAGCAGTCCCGTTACACTCCGGACCCTTCATCCTTCAGAGGCAGAGGGGGACAAGGTGGATGCCGGCCCAGAGGCAGAGGGGGGCTGAAGAACTTTGGGTCACGGGAACCCTTTTCTGATCGACCCACACAGCAGCCCTGAGGGGGTGCCCGACTGCTCCTCTCTGGAGCACCTGGCATTATGGGAGTCCATCACGACAGATCACTGGGGGCTTTGAATAATATCCAGAGGCTACTCTATTCCCTTCATAAATCTTCCTCCTCAATCAAGGAGCCTCCCTGATGTTCCACCCAGTCAGAGGGAGGCAGCAGCTTTAGAAATAAAGAAGCTGCTAGAAAAAAGAGCCATCCAGCATGTCCCCCCAGACCAGTCCGGGTTAGGCAATTACTCCAGGTTCTTTTTGGTGCCAAAAAAGACGGGGGACTTAAGACCAATTCTCGACCTTTCTCCAATGAACCTCTTCATTGCCAAGGAGAAATTCCGGATCGTCACTCTTCAATCCATTCTCCCCCTACTGCAGGAGAACGACTGGATGTGTTCCATAGACCTCAAGGATGCGTACTACCACATTCTCATGGACAGGCGATCCAGGAGGTTTCTCCACTTTCGGTTGGGGGCCAGTCATTACCAGTTCAGGGTCCTACCATTCGGCCTCTCCACTGCCCCCAGGGTGTTCACCAAGGTCATGGCAGTTGTAGCGGCCCACCTGAGGCTTCAGGGAATACAGGTTTTTCCTTACTTGGACGACTGGCTCCTTACCACCTCCACCAGGCATCTACTTTGCTCAGCCAAAGATTGCTTCCTGCTCTTAGCCTCCCAGTTGGGGATCACTATAAATTACAAGAAATCATCCCTTCAACCATTTCAAGTCCTGGACTTCATAGGGGCCAGAATAGACATGCTTCAGACCAAGGCCTTCTTGACGTCGGACAGACTTCGCAGTTTAACCCTTCACGTTTTAGCATTCCTTCAATCTCCAGCCCCATCAGCGGAGTTAGTCCTGAGAGCCTTAGGGTCCATGGCAGCAGCAATCAACCTTTCGCCCTTAGCTCACTTGCACATAAGGGTCCTCCAGTGGACCTTGCAGGTCCAGTGGTCCATCCTTCAACACCCGTTGGACTCTCTGATCCCCCTCAGCAGAGTTTGCAGAAATTCCCTCATATGGTGGCTCCAATCTCTAGAGCTTCCGGAAGGACGACCGTTCATAATGCCACAACCCCAAGCCATGGTAACCATGGACACTTCTCGCCTTGCGTGGGGGTGGGGGGCATTGCATGGGCAGAACTGTCCATGGTACGTGGACTCAGACAGAGACCGTTCTGCATATCAATGTTCTGGAGATGAGAGCGGTGCTTCTAGTGTTGCAAGCTCTTCATGCCTTTCTCCCTCCAGGGGCTATTGCAATTCAGACAGACAACATGTCAGTGGTCTGGTACATCAACAAACAGGGGGGGGGGGCAGGTCTTACCCTCTTTGCCAAGAGGCCATGAGAGTTTGGGATTGGGCGATATCCACCAACCGTTTTCTGTTAGCAGCACATATTCCGGGTCGGTCCAACATCCTAGCAGACAAGCTGAGTCGAGCTATCCTCTCACCTTACGAGTGGTCTCTGAACCCCTTAGTAGCGAAACAGATCTTCCGCAAGTGGGGTCAGCCTTGCTGCGATCTCTTTGCATCGCCTTTAACTGCGAAGTGCAGTGAGTTTTTTACTCTAATCCCCCCTGGGGGAAAGCCCCAGAGACGCTCTAGTTCATGCTTGGCCATCCAGTCTTCTTTATGCTTATCCTCCTCTTCCGTTAATGACAAAATTTTTACAGAAAGCTCGTCAGTTGGGGAACAAGATTATCCTCATAGCCCCATTCTGGCCTCATCAAACCTGGTTCTCGTACCTACGGTCTCATCTTATAGCTCCTCTTTGGATCTTAGATCCCATCCCGGATCTGATTTCTCATCCTTCGGGATTAGAAACTCCGAATCTGGATGACCTCAAGCTCTCAGCTTGGTTGATCCAGTTCCATTAGTTGCCAGGACTCCTGGTATCTCGTCTGCAGTTAGGTCCATCCTGGTAGTGGCGCATAAGCCTTCTACCAGGAAGGTTTACAACAGCAAATGGAAACGGTTTTCCATTTGGGCCTTGCATAGGAAGTTGGATCCTTTCACGCTCCCATTCCAACAGTGCTTGATTTCCTATCTCATATTTTTCAGCAAGGGGCTAGTTCTTCTACTGAAAAGGTTCAAATGGCTGCCATTTTCCATTTTCACATTGGAGACAATCTTAGTCCTTTAGCTTCCACTAAATTTTGTAAGACCTTCTTGAAAGGCACCTTTCTTTTGAGACCTCCTATTAGGGACGCTGTTCCCCCATGGGACCTAACCTTGGTCCTTCAGGCTCTAACTGGACCACCCTTTGAACCAGCAGCTTCTGTTGATTTAAAATTCTTATGTTGGAAAACTGCTTTCTTAATAGCTATTACTTCAGCTAGAAGGGTGTCAGAGCTCCAGGCCCTTTGTACTAAAACCCATATCTTGTTTTCCATAAGGACAGAGTCTCTCTCAGGACTAACCCTTCCTTCTTACCTAAAGTGGCTTCCAAGGCGAACATCAATCAGTCCATTAATCTACCAGTTTTCTACCCTAACTATCAGAATAAAGGGGAATACAAACTTCATTTGTTAGATGTTCATAGACAATTGCACTTTTACCTGCACAGAACAGCTGCCTTTTGCAAGTCAGAGCAGCTCTTTGTTTCCTTTGCGAAGCCCTTCTTGGGTAAGCCAGTGTTGAAGGTCACTCTAGCCAGATGGATTTCACACTGCATTTTGCTCACATACAAGATATCTGGTCTGCCAGAGCCCTTAGGAGTTCATGCTCATTCTACCCGTTCTATGGCTACTTCTGCTGCATTCTGGTCAAGAGTGCCCTTGGATGACATTTGTTCTGTGGCTACTTGGGATTCCTCTCATACCTTTATCTCCCATTATAAATTGGATTTAATATCCAGAGGAAGGGCAGCTTTTGGCTCTGCAGTGCTCCGGAATATCCTTCCTTGAGGACCTCCCAAGTTTATGGTAGCTGGGGACTCTGTCCCACAGGTTGCTGATCAAATGAAGTTAACTACTTCAGATAAAGAAGTTATGTACTCACCATAACGTTCCATCTGAGTAGGTAACTTCATTTGTCAGCAACTGACCCCCCCCTCCTTCCCCCTAACCTGGTTCTTTGGTTATCTGAATCCTAGAATGCTTTCAGCTTTTGGTATTCATTAGGTTAGGATGTTTCAGGTTGTTGTTTTGTCTTGGTGAAATTGTATAATTGGGCAAACATGATCTGAGGACTGGAAGGAGGTAGCAGGGTATTATGGGTAAGGGGGAGGAGCTTGGAGCTCGGATCTTTAGCTTGGAAAGCTGCCGGCTCGGATCCAGGTCGGATCCGATACCCACAGGTTGCTGACAAATGAAGGTACCTACTCAGATGGAACGTTATGGTGAGTAATTAACTTCTTTTTTTGTTGCACTGTGTGGAACGTTATACCTGTGGATCAGTGTTAAATTATATATTATGTAAATACTCTGTTATGACTTTTGTTGACAAGCTTTTATATGATAACTGCAAATGTTTATTTTTAATAAAGATGTTTTAATTTGAAAAATGACAATCCACGATTGAAGAAAGATGAGCATTACAGTAATTTTAAAGTTCTATTCACTTCAGCAACTCAGCATAAATACCTTGCTATTGAATATTGTATATCAGCGACAAAAAGTTAGAGCAATGAAGTAATGCAAAGTAAAAAAAAAAAAAAAACACTCCTCTCCATACTTGTTAGGTTGAAGCCTTTTGTGTTTAAAGCTACAATATTATACTTGCAATACCAATCAGAAACCTACTCCCAACCCACTAAAGACAAGTTTAAACGGTAAACTACTCATGCAGTCCCCAAGCTACGATTAAAGAGTGCGCAGAAAGTTCTGAATACTTTGGCTGCCAGCACGTTTGTATTGTTGAAAACTGAGGCATTAAAAGTAAGCCTAGGCTCAAATCAGTTTATAAATTTCCTGTAGAAGAGACTAGTTTAAAAATCTTGATCAACTCATGGAGTTCTTGGTTTATAACACATTTTCCGTTAAATCATTTATTTAATGGTGATCACATAATCATGCATAGCAGGGAGCGGTTATGCCAATCACCTCTCACTTTGATTTTGCAGCCTCAAAAAGCAAACACCTTCTTCCTGAAAATCATGGGTTGATTAGCACAAATGGATACATTAGAAAGCAGCACAGAGCAGCACAATCGGTTTCAGCAAACTAGCATGACTTTGGGGGATGTAAAAGGCTTTAATTGTCTAACACTCACTTGTATCATTGAGACGATATGGCCTGAAAAATAAGACAGCTTTGTTCTTGGTTAGGCTTCCATTTTGAAGAGATATGTGGGCTTGACAATCCTAACTGCTAAAAGCTGTTGAAGAAGGAGGATAACACATTCACTCCCTCTCTCCTTATCTCCTCTTTACAAACTTGCATTTGATCTCTATGCATTAAAGAATGCAAAAGTAATCAACAGTACTTGAGGTTTGTATCAGTATGAATGAAGAGTCTGAAAAGTGTAGGTTAAGACAATCATAAACATTTTAAATATGGTGTCCGTGACAGTCTAAGTTTGTTTTACCACTTCAAAATAAATACAAATGAATCTTCCACCTTCCTATTACTCTCCAATTTCTTCAGCAATCTACTCTGGAAAAATAAGAATGAATATCCATTACATTCAATTTCTGCCACTGCTTCACTCTCATTTTTTGCTTTGCACTTGAGCTATATTTCTTAATAAGTGAGCAGAAGCAGTTAAAGCTTGAGGTGTGCATCAGCACCATTAAAGGGTATGAAAAGTAAAGAGAAAGTGAACAGAAGATATCCCTGTCATTCTCATTCTGGTTTTGTTCTGCAGTAAGCTTCTCCAAATACATAAAAATGAATTTTCTGCCTCCCATTACATTTAATTTATCCAGCAAAGTGTTCTGTGTAACTAAGAATGAATCTTCTACTCTCCCACAATGCCTAATTTCTCCATCAATTTATTCAGTTCTGCAACAAGCGATTCAGAACAATGACTAAAAATGTATCTTCTACCTTCCTATTAAATTTAACTTCTGATGTGAACTGCTCCAGATAAATAAAACTGAATTTTCTGCTAATTCATTTTTTCTTATGTTTAATTTCTGTAGCAATGTAGGCTATATGCCACACACTTCCTGCAATACCATGTTATATACATACATACATTTTTTACATATATATATATATATATATATATATATATATATATATATATATATATTACATACCCTTTATTAATTATGCTCAATGTTACATTGCATGGTACAGTCAATGAACTACATGCCTACATGCTCTAAGTTTTTCTATAAAAAACATAATACTATTGTACAAATTTCTTATGTAGAGTTACACTGTGCTTATAAATTTATTTAACAATCATACATAATTTGCGATGCAGACACTACACATTTAGAATTTGTAGGATGTGATACATACACATTTATCACAGAGCTAATATCTTTCTTGGTTCCAGAGAATATGTTAATATCAGTGAGGTACTATGGCAGTAATATGATGGGCAGCTATTGAAGGTTGTGATATGATGATTTTAAAACATCCAGGCTACTTTGCGTATTGTCAAGACACTCAGAATTTTCATATACAATCATTCATTATTCTGTAGGAAACAAGCAGGATTGTTGAACCACTGTTTTCATTTATTTCTGCATGGCAAGATTCAGCTGTATATTATTTCCTTGATGTATATCACACAGAAACAGTGCCTTAGTCTGTTAGCATAAGCTTGCTATTTGTAGAATCATAACTTCCACCTTTAAAGTGTAGGATGGCTAATTTATTTAAGGACTGAGCTAAATTTTATTTTTTGGTTAAAAATGATGGTATCAAGGTCTGTGTTTATTAAAAGTGTATAACCATGGATGGGTAACAAACCATATGTTTGATTTGTCAGTCTTCTTCTTCTTTCTGCTTTTTCCAGTTAGGGGTCACCACAGCAGATCATCTGTCCGCTCATGATTGGCAGTGGAGTTTTACGGTGTCGAGTTGCCAGCCCACCACCCAACCTTCCACAGAAGGCACACACCCACACTCACATCTAGGGCCAATTTAGAGTGTCCAATCCACCTACTGCATGTCTTTGGGATGTGGGAGGAAACCGGAGCACCTGGAGGAAACCCACGCGACTACAGGGAGGACATGCAGACTCCGCACAGAAGGCACTCCAGCCGAGAATTGAACTGGAGAACCTCTTGCTGTGAGGCGGCAACACTAACAGCTGCACCACCATGACAATAGCTAAAATATTGCCACCTTTAATTAGATTTAATATTACTTATTCCAGTCTGTTTTAATTAGACAGACCCCATAAAATCTGCATCTTTATTGATTTTACATCCAGGAATTTAATTAGGAAATCATTTTGTACTACAGAGGACACAATGTACTGTAAGTGATTATAAACATACAGTTAATGCAATTTATTTTTGTTATTGTTTGAGCAGACTTTAGTTCTGTGTACTTGTTTTAGGTGTTTTTTCCAAGTATCAAGGCACTGGCGCTTGTGTGTGTGTGTGTGTGTGTGTGTGTGTGTGTGTGTGTGTGTGTGTGTGTGTGTGTGTGTGTGTGTGTGCATGTGTGTGTCTGTGCCTGTGTTTGTGTGGGTGTGGGTGTACTGTACATGCAGGAGTGTGTATGTGTTTGCGTGCACACATGCTGTGTACACATGTTTGCATGCCTGTGGGTGTGTGCGCAAGTATGTCTGTGTGTGTGTGTGTGTGTGTGTGTGTGTGTGTGTGTGTGTGTGTGCTTGTGTGTGTTTTTGTGTTTGTGTCTGTGTTTACCTTGATTGAATGCCGATATTTTGTATTGATCTCATACAAGGTGATAAGAGGGCATCCTAAGTGGCTGTGTTTTTTTTGTTTATGTGCTAGGATATTTCATCATTCTATTATGCATTGTTACATATCTAAAAGGGAGGACCTTCTTAGATTGTTCACTTGATTGCAAACAATGACCATGTCAAAATTATCCTCACACAATTTTACCCTAGTTTAAATGTCCCAAAATTTGGACCTAAGCAGGCATTGTACTGACTCAGGGTACTTGCATAGTACCTTGAGATATGCACCTGTTTTACATCATAATAACCAGTTACTAGATTGTTTTAGTGGTTGCTGGCAAGGGCGCCCGCAGGCAGGTGCAAGGGGGTGCACTTGCACCCCCTGGAATCGGCTGACTAGTTAATGTTATAATTTAAAAAAAAGTTTTTTTTTTTTTTTAGGGCGTTCTTCTTTAAGAAGTCCAATCGCGGGCGTGCTGACATCATCGTGCATATTTTCAAGTTTGCGAGCGGGAACTCACACGGACGGTTTTGGGTTCGCAAGTGGGAACTAAAACGGACGGAAGATGGGACGGGTTTCGGGTTTGCAAGTGGGAGGAAACGAGCGGGAACTGAAACGGACGGAAAGATGGGACGGGTTTCGGGTTCGCAAGCGGGAGGAAACGAGCGGAAGATGGGACACTTTCAGAGTGAGTAGTGTATGTGTGTGTGTGTGCGTGTGTGTGTGTGTGTGTGTGTGTGTGTGTGTGTGTGTGTGTAAAATGCCCCAAATGTTGCAGGTTTTTCCCTCATACTTTTTCTGTTCCTCATAAAATCTGTGGCTTCTGTATTTGTGTCCTTGCAAAGCCAGTGGGAGCGTTGTTGCCTGACAGCTACATGTTCTCTGGTTTGATTCTTGGCTGTCTGGAGTGTTTCTCTCTGGGCCTCTGCTAAAAATTAGCTTTTTTTCCAAGTCAGACTTTCCTGGTTAACAAACGTTAAAAAAAATGACACTCATTTGAATATCAGACTTCATATTCTTCAGAAAGTGCATGGTAACAAAAGCTTTTATTCTAGCAATTTTCTAAGTATACAAGATGGATATTTGAAATGTATCCCTGTCTTTGGGACTGTATTCCCCCCCATTATTGGCTTCATCCAAGTGTTGTGCTAAGGTTGAGAGCTATGGTGAGAACTGAATTCACTGAATGTTTGGGGGCTGTATTCACCCAGTATTGGCTTTGTTCAGGTATTTTGTGCTAAGAGGTTGACAGCTGTGCTATGGTGAGAACTGAATTCACTAAATGGTAGCCATTTAAGTTTCAGTCGTCCTCTTTCACAAAACAGCTGATATGGCATAGTGGTATGTTGCTCTGACTGTTTTGCACAGGGTCCACTGGGTTCAAGACGTGGCAGTGAAATGTATGGTGGTAACGCAGCATTTTATTCTAGCAACTTTCCAACATTATACAAGCAATGTTTAAAATGTGTCCCTGGTTTTTGGCCTTTTGTGCCCCCCCCAATAAATTTTGGCTTTTTCCAGATTTCTTGTGCTGCAAAGTTCAGAGATACAGCTGAGTGTCGAGTAGATTTTATAAGGAGCTGAGAGCTGCAGGGGAGCAAAAGTTTAGTGCTGCTTATGTTTAGTCTGCTTGCATTGTTAATAGCACAACAGATAGTTTACTTGCTTTTGATGCTGAAAGCTGTGGGTTCTACTCCCTCAGTAGGTAGATGCATTGCTAATACCTGACTGTGTTGTAAAGGGGGTGGATGCTGCAGTCCTTTTTGGCAAAGATACCTAGTAACTATGAACCTGTTATCAGTTTGCTATCCATTCCCTATTGCGGTATTACTAGCTTATCATTTTTTATTGCATGCAACAAAGGCAATTTATTCTTCAAGGGCAACAGGCACTTTATTTGTAGATGAAACAATGACATATAAAGTTGTTTGCTAGCAGCAACCTCTTTATTAGTTACAAATTTCTTTAATGTGGATTTTACTACTTCAGAGATTGTGCATATTTTTTACTGATACTGGTGGACTATAGAAGGTTGAGTAGACTTTTTATGATGGAAATGTTCTGAATTGGGCAGTTTTGTCATTGGTGTATGCATTTTGTTTCATTGTTTACTGGAAAAATGTTCAAAACAATAAATTTAAAATGCCCTCTAACAACTGTACTGTATTGTACAAGGAATATAATGTAATAGTCAGGAAAGTGTATCAAAGAGCATGTGTATGTTATGTTCAAGGGGCTTATGATTTTGAAGACAGCCCAGAGTTAATATTTATCTGCCACTGGCAAAATGTATTTTCTTTGAATGTGGGTTTCAATGCTGTTTCAATGCATGTGAGTTTCAAGGGCAGAGAAGTTTTAATGTTAAGTCTATTTTCATTGTGAGACTGCATTGCTTTGTTTAACAGATATGTATTAGAGTTTGTGCTGTAAAATGCAAAATAAAACTTTCAAATGAAATCTAAATCATTGCAGAAGTAAAGCAGTATGCACATTACAGTGTTTATGGTAAATGGGGCAAAATAACCAAGGAATGGGACATTGGAATGGCTGCAGGGAGGAGGCTCCATTCGACCATGATTTTGTGAGGGGGGGGTAGCAAACTCAGACAGCCCCGGTTGAACTATACCTCTCAGTTGTCCATATCTTTGCAGAATGAACAGATATTTGCTTCTTATTTTTGGTTTGTTCCTCATACAATGAAGTCACTAAATGACAGACATTTGAGTTTCAGAAGTCATAACCTTCAGAAAAATGCATACTAATGCAAGACCTGTTATTCTATCAACTGTCTTAAGTTTATACAAGAGCAATTTTTAGTAGTGTTTGTATGTTCCCCCAATTTATTTAGCCTTGTCCAGATTTCCTGCATTAAGAGGTTGAGAGGTATGTGCAAATCGCTTTGTAGAATTAGGAATATCCAAACCTCTCCATTGTCCCCAATTTTGGCTCAAAATGTTTCTCTCCCCTAATAATCCTTCCTCAAAATGGTAATTTTGGAAGAAAATGTGATTGAAGTCTCCTAGAATAATGGTGTTGGCTTAATGCATAGGGACACCATATTAGTTAGGAGATATGGACTGATGGGGTACATAGAGGGGACCTATAGTTAGGTATGGCACAGTAAGGAGTTTTGTTAATGCTAAGTTGGATGCAGTGGAATTCCACTTCATTATCTCACCTAGCAAGTCTGGAGATGAAATGTTCTTTAAGAATATGTAGACACCATCACCTTTTCATCTCGGGTGATAGGCCTGAACTTGTGGCAGGTATTGAAATCCTGCATTAAAGGAGTGCTGTCATCGGTCTTGAACTAGGTCTCTGTGATGATGCATATATAGATGTTTTCCAGGGGAAGCAGTGCTTGTAAGGAGTGGACTTTTTAGCTTAGGCTCTGAAAAGGAAATTGGTTATTTTCTAATTCATGTAGCTATAAAATTCAGTATAAAAACTGTAAAAGTTTCTGAATGCAAACACACTATTTAAGCAGCATCATGGTAGGGAGTACTTCAGTACAGAGAGATTCAACTATATACATAGCCCTTTCTGTCAAAAACACACACACCATGGTCACACAGAGTTTACAGTTGTTGTAACAAGTTTCTGAATGCAAACACACTATTAAAGCAGCATCATGGTAGGGAGTACTTCAGTACAGAGAGATTCAACTATATACATAGCCAAGAGTTCCCTTATACCTTTCTGTCAAAAACAAACGCACACCATGGTCACACAGAATTTACAGTTGTTGTAACTTTGAAAAAATCTATTTATGTATTTCTTGCACTAAGAAGTTGAGGGGTGTGTGTGTGTGTGACAGAGTCAGAGAGAAATGTCCTAGTTAGCTCTAACAGGTGGAATTTATGTGCAACTGTTTTGTTTAGCAAATGTATCATTATTGTGGTATAGAATTTTAAAGCAGTGTTAGCACAGCAGGTAGCATACTTGCATCTTGATGCAAAGGGCTGTAGGTTCTATTCATACAGCATGTACATTTGTATTTTAAGGGGGTATGGTACTGCAGTTCTTAGTATGTCCTCCTCTGGATGAGACACCTAATAACTATGAACCTGTTTTTCAGCCTGCCACCCATTCCCTATTGCAATATACCAACTTACCATTTATTTTAATGTAGCACATGCAATTTATTCTTCAACGGCAGCAGGCACTGAATTTGTAAATGAAACACTGATATATAAAGTTTTTTTCTAGCAACAATCTCCTCATTGGTTTCAGATCTCTCTAATGTGGAATTATTCAGATGACTTTTACTTCTGCAGAGATTCTGCATACTGATTGATATTGGTGGATTGTATGACAGAAGTTTGAGTGTTCCTTTATGGTTGAAATGTTCTGAATTGGGCAGGTTGTCATTATTGGTTCATATGATTTGTTTCATTGCTTAAAGGAAAGATGCCCAGAACTATAAATTTAAAACACACTCTAACAAGTGGTGCTGTATTATACAAGGGATATAATTCAATTATTATGTAGTATAATTAATAGTCAGGAAGGTGAATCAAAGAACTCTTGCATGTTTCTAAAAATGTGTACAAGGAGCCTATGATTTGGAAACGGGCAAAATGTAAACTTACCCTGCCACTGGCCAGATGCATGTTCGTTGAATGTGGGTTTCGATGCTGTTTCAGTGAATGTGGGTTTCAAAGGTAGAGAAGTTTTAATGCTAAGTCTGTTTTCATTGTAAGGCTATTGCTTTGTTTAGGTTTAGTAAATGTCTGTCAGTGTTTGTGCTATAAAATTTGAAATAAAAGTTGTAAATGAAATCCAGATATCTGTAATCATTGTAGAAGTAAAGCATAAAACAGTATGCACACTGAGAGATTTGAACAGTGTCTGACAAATGGGGAGAAATAGCCAAGTAATGGGACACTGGAATGGCTGCGGGGGCAGGGGCTGTGAGTGGGTGGGGCAGCAGAGGGGTGGGGCTGCATGGGCGGGGCTTGGGTTTGCAACCCCCCTGCAAAAAATCCTGCGGGCTCCCTTGGTTGCTGGATTGCAATGTCTGCCATATGAGCTTCTGGCCCTGTCTTGGTTAATTTTTGATTCCAAGTGTTTTACTTCTGTCGAAACTTCCTGCCGCATAATTTGCTGTGTTCATTGGGAGGGCTGTGTAATGTGCTGTGTGTATTAGGTTTTGTTTTGTTGAACTTTTGACTTATTTTGGTATAGTTGGAGCTTTTGGTGTTAATCCTTCAGAATGTCTGAATTTGTAGTAATAGGTGGCTGCATGCTCATAGGGTGGGGCTACTTCTGAGATTTTAAGATGAAAATTATGGATACAGCTAAGTCTTTCACAGAGAGATATGGTCATGTCTATAGGAAGTGTAATTTCCTCAGGGCATGAGGCATTTCTTATACTGCTTGAGATAACCATCATCTATCAAACCTCTGAAAGTTAGCTCATTTAGTGCCTCCAAACCTAATCTAAAATCCTTTCTATTCAACAGCATAACTTAATGAAACATATATTGCTAGTAAAAACACAGCCTTAGCTTTGCTAATTGGGCAATTACAATGCTTATTTCTGTAATAAATTTCTCTCTGAACCATGCCTTTGTGTTCTGGTTGATCTGTTAGAATACTAGGTGAGATTTTAAAATTAATCTGGGAAATGGTTTAAAGCTTTGTTTATTAGAAGGTACAATAGTATAATGAATGGGAGTGTAACTGAACTTTAATTGTTTTATTTACCTCAAATGAAGCACTAATTTTAATCCATTTCTTCTCTGTTCAGGAGCAGTTAATTTCACCCCCCAACGGATCACAGCAAAGAAACACAAAGTTTGCATTCTGCCCTAACCTAAAAATTTTTAAACTCTTAGAAAAATCAAATTAAAATAGAAATATCTAAAACAAGGGGTTAAAAAAGTAGGTAAAAACAAACAATTTAGATATGCAAGTGAAAGAAAACAGATATGTTGATACAGCAGTTTGATCTGGAAGCACCCTGAAAAAACAACTTGACTAGTTGCATAATGTACCTTACTTGGAATTATCATTATGCTACTTGCATAAACTAAAGCACAGCTGATAATTCTCTGCTGGGTGTGGAAAGTAAACCTATATTTTTTTGTCTGTGACTGACAGAGCTCCTTTCTGTTTTACCTGCTCCATTTTGTTTTCTGTTTTAAGATATCTGCTTGGCCTGGTATTTTTGTTCTGTGTGGGAGGCAGACACTTAAATTATCTAGGCTGCACATTTCACATGTTTTTTCATTAGTTAAATTGTCTCTTGGGTGATATTAAAATGCACAGTGAATTTCTGAGCCTTTGTCTTTTTCTGAAACTATTTCAGTCCTGCATAAACTAAAGTACTGCTGGTTATTCCCTACTAGTTTTTTTCTCACTCACCCTTCTCTTTGTTGAACTGCTTTTTAACTCTGGTGATTTTTAAGCTGCCCACCCCTACTATAAATTGAGCTTAATAAGCTCCTCCCTTTCTACACCGCTGTTGATATCTTGAATTATTTATTTGTCTTTCCTTGTGCTTATATTAAAGATGCATTTACCTCTCATTGTTTGTTTTACTGATTTACTTGATCTGAATTCATTGTCTAGCTAGCTGTTAGATAAAGTAGTGCATTTTTACATTCTATCAAGCACTTGTTTTACATCAAGAGGTCAGTAGATTTTCCATCTTGTGCAGTGGGAGTTAGCCTGGTCTGTTTAGGTTGGGGAAAATACTTGAGATTTCTGCATGTATTTTTATTAGCTGGAGGACTTATTAAGCAGCTTAACTTGTTTTTAGTGACTTTATAAATTCTGTACAATTGAGTGACCCTTGGCTCACTTATACAACGTGAAGTACTTTTGTTGTACAATCACACTTTTATAAATTGTTTAAAGTACACTGCTGTATTCATATGTTTAAGTTTGTATGTGGTAGCATTTTATATCTTTTAAGTTTGTGGTACCATTTCACTCTAGACATTCTTTTACTGCGTTTTACATAAGGAGGACTGCAATTATTCATCTAGTGGCAGTAAGTGTACTGAATTGGGGAACACACGAGGGCTCTAAGTATTTTCTTGCACTTCTCTTATATACTGTGACTGTACTTCAGCAGTTTAAAAAAAACGTACTGTCTACTGCTATTTTAAGTAGTTAATTGCACTGTATTACATTGTATCTGTTAGTTGTAGGGCTGTTGTAGGTAGTTTGCTTGATCTTGTTACAACTGGGCTCCAAACCAGCTATTCTACATTAAGAATTTTTTTCTGCACCCTTGTGGCAGAAATGTGCTGATCTAATTTGTCTGAGTTGACGTTTGCTGGTGGAAGGCTTATTGTATGCTTTCCTGATTGGTAGTTAGCTTAAAACTTGTTTTTCTTTGCTCATATTTAAGCCTTGGGTTTGTGCAGGCTTTGGCATAGATACTCAGAGCTGCTTGTCATTTTGGCGACTTTGCTATTGATTGTTGACAATCTGCTTTCACCTGAAGAATCTACTACTGAAAAGACAAAAATAAGTATTTTTTGCACTTGTCTTATATAGTGTGACTATACCTTAGCAGTTTCTTAAGCTATGTGTTATTTTTGCACTTTATAGGGAAATAAAAGGAAAACAAAAAAACTATACTGTTTACTGCTGCTGTAAGTAGTTAATTGCACTGTATTACATTGTATCTGTTAGTTGTAGGGTTGTTGTAGGTAGTTGGTGTGGTCTTGATACACTTGGGCTCCAAACCAGCTATTCTACATTAAGAACGTGTTTTTTGCACCCTTGTGGCAGACATGTGCTGATCAAACCTGTCTGAGTTCAGGATTGCTGGTGAAAGGCTTATTGTGTGATTTTCTGATTGGTTGTTAGCTTAAAACTTGTTTCTCTTTACTTGTATTTAAGCCTCTCATTTGCACGGTGCATAAAGTATAGGTCCCTCTTGTAGTCTTGGTGCTACCAGCACAGTCCTGAAAAAATTAATCCATTCCCTTTCCTATTAAAACATACTATAAGTGTTTGCTCTCATGGATGGGCAGTTTCCCATCATCCCCAGCCTGATAGACATGGGCATCCTAAGGCAATCTAGCAATTGTCAAGTGTATACTGACAAACACTTACTCCTGAAACAAAAAATACTTTATGTGAGAGATGTAGATACACTATGAAATTGGAGGCAAGACTCTCACATAAGGATAAATCAAATGCCGAACAGATTGTCAGCACACACACACACACACACACACACACACACACACACACACACACACACACACACACACACACACACACACACACACACACACACACACTAAATAAGGACATGATTCATAAATCTACATATGTGGGAATACTTACTAGTAACTTACCAAAAGAATAGAGGCCTCCCAAATGTAAACCATTTACACACATAACAATACAAAAAACAACCAGAAAACACATAATAACACACACATCAGGGTCTTAACAAATAAGCCCATAAAGAGTAATACCACAAGACCTAATGTATTTGTCATAGGTGTCTCCATTATCACCAAGCTGGCTAAGGAGCGGGTTATGGTTAGCTGCCTGTCAGGTGCCAGAATCCATCAAGTCACTCAAGCACTCAAGTCACTCGACCACAAGCACTGGTATGACTCTGTCATAGTACATGTGGAGTGACTGACTTGAGTGACTGACTTGAGCCGTACCTCACTGGACTATATGAAGAGAGACATGATTGAGTTCTCAGATTATGTGTCACAGGCAGGTATAGTCCTAGCCTTAAGCAGCATTCTACCTTCTCCAAGGATAACGCCACAATGTAAACGTAAATGATTGATTTTAACAATTAGCTTAACTTCTGGTGTCAGCCCAAGGGGATTAAAATATTTGTCAGCCTGGGAAGACACAGTCGACAGGCCACACTGCTTTGCCAGAGATGGTCTGCACCTATATTCTTTAGGCTTTTGGATACTTGCAAAGGCATTAGCCACCCGTATTGTGCCTTTTTCAGGCAGTGTCAAAATAACCAATCTCCCAATATAACAAAATCCTCTCTAGATAAACTCAAGGGACTTCTGCTTAATGCTAGGAATCTAAACAGGAAACTGTGCTCCCTGGAAGAACTCATCACTTTGAAAGATCCTGACATCTGTGCAGTCACCAAGACATGGTTCAAAGTTATGGAAAGCACCCCAGCCATGCAGGGTTACAATGCCTTCCATACGTTCAGACCACAAACTGAGTGTGAAAGAACTAAAGGAGGAGGTGTTTCCATTTTCATTAAGGATAAGTACGCCTCAAGACTGGTCAAACAGTATGACTCTCTTGAGCTACTCCATGAACAATTAACTATAGGCAAAGCCCCCTACCACATCATAGGTATCTACAGGTCCCCCACCATGAAACAGGAAAAACATATTGCATACCTGGACTTACTGACGTCACTTGCCATACAGCCCAACACCTTACTCATGGGTGATTTTAATTAACCTACCTTTGAATGGGAAAAGTACACAACCACAAACTTGCTGGCTCACAGGTTCTTGGACTTTGTCATTGTAAATGATATGGAACAGCTAGTCAGTACATCCACAACAGGCTGAAATATCCTGAACATAGTACTCACTAACATGAGAGAACATTGCACCCTCCCCTGTGATGTCTTCCCTGGTATGATTGGACCATAAATCAGTCTTGTTTGGTGCAAGTATAAGATTAGATATCCAATCAAGCTCAAAAATGCTTATGAGTTTTTCAAAGATAAATTACCTCCCATTAAGTGATGGTATAAAAATTTTCAAATCCTCTTCAAAAGCAGATAACATGGACTCCTATGCAGAGGTGTACACCAATGCCATGTATAACCACTTAAGTAGTTGTATAACATTGGCTATATCTGACTGGATTAAAACCAGGTCTTGCTGAAAAAATAAGCCACCCTGATGGATCCTTAGTATAAACAGGCTATACAACAAGAGAAAGAAGCTAATGTCCAAGAACACGAGGGAACTAGCTCAGCAGAGGAAGAAATCCCACTCTAGCTTAAACAAATCATCCAAAGTTAATTATGAAGCAAAAATAGCCTCCCTAACTAAGAATAATCACAAGGCATTCTTTAACTATAACCAAAATCTAAAAGGGAATACCCAGCTATGGGCTAAACTGGTTGTGGATGGCACCACACATACTCAACTGGAGATAATAGCCAACCTGCTATATGACAGATTTAGAGTTATCTTCACCCCCTTGTCCCATCCAGTCATCCTCCAAAGTATACCTGCCACCATTCCTCAGACTATTTTCTCAAGATAACAGGTCATCTTTGCACCCTCCAAGACCAAAAACACAGCATCAATCAGACCAGACAACATCCCAGGTTGCCTTTTAAACAACTTAAAACATGACCTAACAGACCACCTTGGATCCCTGTTTAACCACAGGCTGTGAACTGGCTATGTTCCAGCAGAATTGAGGACATCAGCAGTAATCCCTCTACACAAAGGGAGACCAGCAACTGACCCTGGGAATTATAGACCCATAAGCTTGACTAGCTTCATCTGCAAAGCCATGGAAAGAATCATTATGTATCTTATTAACAATGTTAAAATGTTAACAATGTTAAAAAGTGTTGGATAGATTAGATATTATAACAAGAAGGGTGCTTCATGCTCACCAAATGATTTATAAAAATCAGTGTATACCAAGATTATATATTCCCCATTCTGAAGGAGGGGTGGGCCTACTTGAAATCAATTACATGTATAGATCTGCAATCGTGGGAATCCACACATATCTACTGACCTCACAAGATCTACATGTAGTGAAAGTTTTGAAACATGAGGAGACTAAATCTAAGATGTCTTCTCTGCTTAATTTAGCAGAAGCATATCGATGTCAAGCAGGAATGGAAATCAAACCAGAAGTAGATAAAAACAAGGCAGCAACTGAATGTGCCAAAAAACAAAAGGAAGAATATAAGGTGAAGGACCATATCAGAAGGCAAGAAATGTGGAAAAAACATAAATATAGTTGCAAGTATAGAAAACTTCTGGAAGAACCTCATGTTGATCAGGAACAAATGCAGGAATGGTTAAGGAGAGGCAAATTCAAACCAAGAAATGAAATTGGCAGCCCAAGATAGTGGGCTATGTGCACACTGGTTTACAAAGCCCATTGAACATGTGGGAGAAACAGACAAATGTAGGTTTTGTAAAACCGAATTGGAAACAGTTACCCACCTTGTTGCTGGTTGCAACATGCTAATGGCTGAAGGACTGTATACTGAAAGGCATAATAATGTGGTGAGACTGTTGCACTGGGGATTGTGCAAACATTCTGGTATCAAAATGGCTGAAAAATACTGGAAACATCAGCCACAAAACATCATAGAAAATGCTGAAGTTTATATTAAATGGTATCACCCATTACCAACAGTTCAAAAGATAGATGCTAGAAAACTGGATATAGTGGTCCAAGAAAAGAAGACAAAAGTAGCATTGATCATTGAAATTGCCATACTCAGTGACTATAGTGTATTGCATACAGAGAGGCACAAAGTCATAAAACACCAGGATCTGCAGGCAGAAATGAGAGCAATGTGGGAGAAAGATACCCAGACAGTTCCAATAGTAGTAGGAGCAACAAGTCTTATAAAAAAGAATCTACAATCATATTTAGATATGTTACCAATCCATGTAACCCCATACAAATTGCATAAGAAGTCATTGGGCACATTGTGGGTGCTGTGAAGAGCACTTTTGGCTGACATCAAAGATTGAAGCAATACCAATTTCATGAATTTTAATCGTACTTTGACTTAGGAATGGGGTCCATTTCTGCCATGGTATTAGAAACCCAAAAGATATGTAGAAATTAGAAAAGGAACCAACTTTATTAACAAGGACATAGGTAATCTCCAAACTCTGGACCCAACCCAGTTCAGATTCGTTAAAGGCAGATTACACCTGTTAAACATGATTGACTTCTTCAAGAAAGTCACCAAGGCCCTGGACGAGGGAAAAACAGTGCATACCACCTATCTTGACCTAGCCAAGGCATTTAACACAATACTTCATTCTGGTATTATAGAGGACTCTTCTTTCTTCTTTTTCTTTCGGCTGTTCCCATTAGGGGTCACCACAGCGGATCATCTGTTTCCATTTCTTCCTGTCCTCTGCATCTTTCTCTGTCACACCAACCACCTGCATGTCCTCTCTCGCCACATCCATAAATCTTATCTTAGGCCTTCCTCTTTTCCTTTTACCTGGCAGCTTCATCCTTAGCATCCTTTTCCCAATATATCCATCATCCCTCCTCAGCACATGTCCAAACCAATGCAATCATGCCTCTCTGGCTTTGTCTCTAAACTGTCCAACCTGGGCTGACCCTCTAATATACTTATTCCTAATCCTGTCCACCCTCATTACACCCAGGGCAAATCTTAACATCTTTAACTCTGCCACATCCAGCTCTGACTCTTGACTTTTTGTCAATGCCATTCTTCCAATTCAGAATTAACCCCTACATTACCAGATGGGCATCCCACTGGCTCACCCACAGGACACACACTGTCAAAGTGGGTGACTTCACCTCTAGCAAAAGACCAGTCACCAATTGCATACCGCAGGGTTCCATGCTGGGCCCCTTACTGTTTGGAGTTTAATTCTCAGAAATACAGGCAAACTTGGATGACCTGTGGCTGCACAAGTTCGCTGATGATTGCAAATTGGAAGCAATCACTGAGTCTCTCAATGATGTTAATATACAGCAGACAGGGTTAATGCAGACAAATGACTGGTGCCCAAGCCACAAATTAAAGCTAAATGCAAAAAAAAAAAAAAAAAAAGAAAATGCATTATTATTCCCTTTGGGAAAGCTGACATCCTTGCTAATTGCATTATAGACAGCACCAACCTAAGTGTAGATGCAGTGGTACATGATCTGGGTACTCAGGTTGATAACTACCTGAACTTTGATCATCATGTATCTGCAGTAGTAAGGAAATCCTTCTGTGGCACATCTTATAAGTAAAGACATTGCATCTAGATCTAAGGACATTATAATTTAATTATACTTGGCCCTCATCAGACCAATAGTTGAGTACAATGCTCCTTTTTGCATGTACCTCACCAGATTCCTGCAACAACTGGAGAGACCACAGAATTTCCTCACCAAGAAATTACAGGGTATACAAAACAAGTCTTACGCAGAAAGACTGAAAGCCTTGTCACTAGATTTTGTCTCCTACAGGTTGCTAAGGGGTGACCTGTGCCTGGCTTACAGGGCAGTGTCTGACCCGACCCTGATGGAAATGCTACACATTCTTAAATCAAACTGCATGAAACACATCTCCCAGAGACTGCCACTTCTCTGGAATAAGCTTCCAATTCACATGAAACAGCCCTTCCCTGACCTTCTTTAAACACAACCTAGATCAATGGATGGTTGACTGCAAATGCACTCCTGGGGTGGGACCCATGTCCTTCCTGGACAGAGGAGGTATTAACTACCATAGACCCTTAACTCTGTGAACTTCACTCGCCTAACCACTGACAATTGGGACAACTCAGGATAAATATGGCTAGGCTTGTAAGGGCTCTAGGGCTGTTAGCCTACTAACCTTCTATGAAACTATATTTCTGTTTGAAGACACTTTCCCAAAAATGGTGGTATTCTGGCTGTCTACAGATAAAATATGGAATCAGTTTATGCTGTTTTTGTTGTCAGTCTGCCATAACTGCTTTGCTTGAATATTCTGTCTTTAAGTTATATTTTTTCAAGTTTTTGATGACTTATAGTACTTTATTTCACCATTCGGCATAACTGGCAGAGTAGAATTTAGAAACTGGGTTTTGCATTTTGACTGAGTTTATAGAGACTAAGTATTTACATACTTCACTTGAAGTCCTGACACTGCAAGTATGACTCTGCTTTGGTGAATACTTTTTTTAGATTACTTTTTTTGCTGACTGTTAGTGGACCCTGATGCCTCTTATAATTTGTCAGATCAACCTACCCTTGCTGTCCTCTCCCAGACTAACTTTGGCTAGGGTCAGGCCTGATGAAGATGATGCATCAGAACCATGCCACACTGTTATCATGGGGGAATTTACTACTTATGTCATACCTTCCTGTTTCCTTCAATATTTGAAGGGTGGGTGTGCAAACAGACTGTACTAGTATATCATCCAGACTCTGCAGCCAATGCCTACCCCCTTTCTCCTCTTTGGACAGTGTTCCCCTCCATGTTCCTAGCCTACACTAAGGACTGAATATTGGGAACACTTGTGTGACTCCCCTCCCATCCAAGGAGGCATACTTCTATCGCTCCCTACCAGCACCTCAGACACCCAAGCCACTGGGGTTTGCCATAGTTGTTAAGGTATTTATCTCACAGACACAAAGGACAGGGTTTGATTCTCACCTTTTGTCACTGACTGGTTAATGTAAAGTAGGTGGGTTAGTTTAATGGTTATGGTGTTTACCTTACAGACATAAGATACAGGGTCCCGTTCTCTCCTCGGGTAGCATGTCTAGCCTTTAAAAGCCGCCCTGGAGTCATTAGCCTAGTGATCACTGATGAATCCTTACAAGAGCAATATTTAAGGTGGAGGAATTGGCATAATGGTTAAAGTCTTAACTCTTGAGATACAAGGTACAAGGTCTGAGTCTGACCTCTAATTGTTGGCTAGTTTTGTAATAGGTTCATAGGTTCATAGGTTCATACTAGGCTATCTGCCCTGGGGCAATTATAAGCCTAGCCCGATTCTGTATGGCTTACGCCACCCCTTGATTTGAGTATACTGTGCCCTTTTTAAGGTTTAGTTTACTGTGCCTCTGTCTAATACAGACACGGGAGTAATCCCTGGAACAAACCTACGATCCCCCATCGACCTATCGAGATTCTTCTTGAAGAGATTCAGTGAGGTGCTCTGCCTCACATGAACTGGAATTCTATTCCAGAGCGAAGGGAGCCTCTGGGTTATGAACCTGTCCCTCCAGCAAGTTCTATTTATTTCTGTGCTGAGGTTCAAGTCCCTCGAGCGTGTGGCTCCAAGGGATTTAGATTTACTGAGGTGGAGCATGTCCATTAATTCTGGATTTGACATAGCTTTGTATGTCAGGCATAGATCGCCTCGAAGTAGGCGGTATGCAACTGAGTAGAACTGGAGTTTTTTTAACCGAGCAGCATATGGCATCTGTTTGAGACCCTTGATCCTCTTGGTGAGATACTTTTGGGGTCTTTCTAATTGCTGCAGGTGTCGGGTAAGGTACATCCCAAAAGGGGCATTGTATTCTATGATGGGCCTGATGAGGGATGAATAAAGGCACGATTACCTCTCTTGATCTAGATGTGAAACCCTTCGTGATGAGGTGGGCTATGTAGAAGGTCTTTCTAACCACTTTGGCAATGTGGTTTTCAAAGGAGAGATTGCTATCAACTTGGGTCCCCAGGTCCCTAATAACTTTCTCTGTACTTAATGGGTTTCTGCCTATGTGGTAATTTGTGGGCACATTGTTTTGCCAAAGGGTATGACTATACATTTTTGGCATTTAGCTTTAAACCATGGCGCTGGCACCAGTTATCTGTCTCTGTGAGACCTTTTGAAGGATGTTTGTGTCAGCTGGAGAGTTGATTATGGCACCCAGTTTGCAGTCGTCTGCAAACTTGGTGAGCCATAGTCCTCCCACGTTTGCCTGTACCTCAGAAAAGTATATACCGAACAAGAGTGGTCCCAGGACAGAACACTGTGGGATGCCACTTGTGACCGGTTTCGAGTCTGACATGGCTCCAGCAACTCTCACTCTGTGGGTTCTGTCTTTGAGCCAGTTTGCGACCCATCTTGTGACATAGGGGTTTATATTTAAGCTGGATAGCTTATCTATGATGCCCGAGTGGGGTATTGTGTCAAATGCCTTTGCAAGGTCCAGATAGGCTGTGTGGACTACCTTCCCTTCATCTATGGCTTTGGTGACTGTTTCAAGAAGTCAACCAGGTTCAAAAGGCAGGATCTGCCCTTGACAAAGCCAAACTGGGTAGGATCTAGTGTCTGTAGGTCCCCAATGTCTTTGTTTATGAGCTCCATGATGATCCTCTCCATAGCCTTGCAGACTAAGCTAGTCAGGCTTATGGGGTGATAGTTTCCAGGGTCCGTAGAGGCTCCACCTTTGTGGAGTGGGACCACTGTTGCTGTACGTCATTCTGTGGGCACATATCCTATAGTGAGGCTGAGATTGTATAGCTGTTTTATTTGAGGGATTAGTTCCTCTTGGAGTTCATGTAGGACGCAACCTGGGATGCCATCTGGTCCCATGGAAGCAGTGTTTTTGCTTTGGAGAGGGCAGCCTTCCCTGAGCATCAGAGATGTTTGGGAGGCAGCCCTCTGCCGGGATAGATACTTGCTCTTTTGGGGAGGGGTGGAGAAGTTTGCACTGAACCTGTCTGCCAGGATATTGGCGATGTCTGTGGGTTCAGTGTATTTTTTGTCGTTTAGAATCAACTCAGAACAAGTCTGGGAGTTGCATCCCAGGTTTCTAACATAACTGAAAAAAGCCTTATGATTGTCTTTGGTGTCCTGTGCAATTTTTCTCTCGAAGCTGGCCTTGGAGGATTTTATGAGGGATCGTAATTTTTTGCTAGTACTGATCAGAGATGCCTTCCCTATAAGGGATTTTGCTCTATCATGTAGTAGCTTCCTCCTTCTGTTGTACAGTTTATTTATGGCAGGGGTCCACCAGACTGGAAGCGTGCCTTTGGATGATTGGGTCTTGGTTTTGTTTTGGATAGCATGATCCATGCATTCTTGGAGATGTCCGTAGAATGCGTTTATATAGGATTCTGCAGTTTGGGTTGTAGTTTCCACTGGCCCTGGGGCCTTGAAGGATTCCACTTCAGTTTTGAGAAGTGAGAAGTTCACTTTTGAGAAGTTTTTCACTGTGGTTTTCTGGGCTGGGGGTGGGGTCAGGATGTGGACATCCAGTGAAATTAGTTTATGGTCTGATCTTACCAATGAGGGATATACTTCTGATGTGGAGCATAGAGTCCCCATGTTGGTAATGATCAGGTCTAGTATGTTGTCCCCTCTTGTGGGAGTGGTGACTAGTTGTTCCATAGCATTTGAGTTTATAATTTTTAGGAACCTTTGGGCTAAGGTGCTGGGGCTTGAGTAGTGCTCCCAGTCAATGTTTGGGTAGTTGAAGTCGCCCAATATAATGGTGTTCGGAGAGATCTTCATGTTCTCCAATGTTTTCAGGAAAGCCGAGTGGGATTCCTGACTTTGAGAGGGTGGTCTGTAGGATGCTATAAACTGAAAAGCAGTCTTGCCCACTGTTAGTTGCACATGGATGGTCTCCGATACTGCAATGCCACTAACCTGGAGGTGTGGATATCCTTGATAAATATGGAAACTCCCCCTCCTTTTGTGGTTCGGTCCGGGTTTTGGGGCCGAAAAGCATGATATAAGGTATAGCCTGGTAGTGCTGGGGTGCTCTCTGGAGCCTTGAACCAGGTTTCTGTCACTGCACAGATATCGATGTTCTCCATACTGAGGAGAGCTTTGAGTACGTGCATCTTGAGGTTAAGACTTCTGGCGTTTAGCAGCATTACCCTTAGTTTCTTGTTCCTTGTGCTGTCTATGGGGGTGGGTTTGACGTTTGAGCCTTGCCTAAAAAAGGCACTATGGGGGTGGCAAGAGCCTTTGCCAATATCCGAAAGCCCAGTGGTGACAGGTGCAAGCCGTCCCTAGCGAAGCAACGTGGCTTGTCGAGCATGTCATCCCAGGCTGACAGTCACTGGATCCCCTTTGAATGACACCAAAATTTTAGCCAATTGTTAAAATTGATAATTTTGTCTTTGTACTGTGGCATCATTCTAGGTGAGAGTAAGATGCTGCTCAAGGTCAGGGTCATACCAGCCTGGGCTACATTATCAGAGAGCTCCTCTATGTCTCTTTTCATGTAGTCCAGGGAGGTACGTCTCAGGTCATTCACACCAGCATGTACAATGACTGAGTCATATTTGTATTTGCTTTGGAGTGACCTGAGTGCTTGTGTTATGTGGCGGATCCTAGCACCCGACAGGCAGCTCACCGTGACCTTCTCTTTATTCAGCCTGGTGAGCGGGACGTCAGTGTGTCTGACAATAGAGTCACCTATTACAAGAGTATCAGGTGTGTTATTCAGCCTTAAGGGCTGTGGCTGCTTGGCACACTGACTTTGTGGGTTATGTGTTGTGCGTGTTTTGTTTTGAGGTAGCGTTTGCTTGGATGTCTGCTTTGGAGGTCTCTGTTGCTTAGGTAGATTTTTATTTAGAGCCTCCGAGTATGTTTTTGTGTATTTATGTATTTGGTTCGCTGATGTGGTGGGACTATGTGATACTGGAATTGTGTTGTGTGAGGTTACTTTCTCCTCCTGACTGGTTACACCAGTTTTGAGATGAGAGAGCTCAGCCTCCAGTTTGGCTAAATACTTGCATCTCTCACATATATTTGAACCTGTTTGGAGGAGGAGAGGGTTGTCCGTGTACATGAGACAGTTGTAACATTGCCTCAAAATTCCCAGATTCACCAGCTGGACTGGAGAGGAAACCATTGACTGACCTTTGGACATGCTATTGTAATATAGGGAAACTGAATTTAATATGGACCAATAGAGGACAGGGTAATCGTAGAGAGTATAAGAGTAAGTAGTGCTTATGGTTTAATAGTGCTAACTTGTAGGATTACTTAATTGGACCAGTGAAGGGCCTTAGAATGAGAATATGGTGTTTAAATTGAGAGATAGAGCAGTTCTAAGGGAAAAAGTGAAGAGCAGACTTTGTGGAGCCAGGAATAGTTTAAACCCAATTAGGCGGCGCTGCCCGCTGTTGCGCTATGCTCAAAAACATGCAAAACCGTGCAAAAGAGGGTTTTAAGAGAGGAAGATGAAGGAGTTTTGGAATTGACCCAAAATGGCCAATAAAACTACAGTTTCAAGTCAGTAACCACTCCCACAGGGGCAGGCAGGCTGCTCAATGTTTTTCACTGCCACTGATCAACAGAGAGACTTCCCTTTAGCCCAAGCAAAAAATGGCCTCACAGAAACTTACAAACAGTTCAAGAACAGCAAGCCTGTAACTGAACTTTTTTAAATCTCAGAAAAGTGGGAAAAAAGCAAGATTTTTTTTGTTGTTTTTTGTTTTTTTCAGAGATAGCAGAGGTTCACAAGTATCAACAAGTTATAACAGTGCATTAAATGACCCCACACAAGAGTGCTAGGCCAAAGACAGATAAAATGCAAGTTTTGAGAAAAAAATGATTTTAAAAATAAGTGCAAACAGGAAATTCAATAAACAGCTCTAGGTTGTGCTCTAAATACAGTTACTAGTGCAGAAATCATGTTTAACAAGCCAGAAAATGCTCAAAATAGGCAGCTAAGCAGAAAAACTTAGCAAATAAACAGAGGAAAAATACTTAAAATCTCAAAAGTGGCTCCTTTCTTCTCTCAGCGTTTTTTCCTCTTGGTGGGTGCTTCACCAACAGCCAACAAGCCTGAAAAGATGCCAAAACCACGAGGCAACCAGGCTTTAAGAGAGGAAGATGAAGGAGTTTTGGAATTGACCCAAAATGGCCAATAAAACTACAGTTTCAAGTCAGTAACCACTCCCACAGGGGCAGGCAGGCTGCTCAATGTTTTTCACTGTTTCAAGTCAGTAACCACTCCCACAGGGGCAGGCAGGCTGCTCAATGTTTTTAATAGTCTGCAAACAAATTGCTTACTATTTGCAGTTGGTGTTAGCATAATGGTTAAGATGTTTACCCCACAAACACAAAATACAGAGTCTGAATCTCACTTTTGAAGGGAAACTGGCTAGGCTTAAAATAACCTGCAAGGGCAGCTAGTCTAGTGCTTACCAATGTTCATGTCTAATCAAACCAGTCACCTGGGCTGTAGTTTATCCCTCATGGCACCTGCACTTTGGTTAATACTGAGCTTCTTTCCATTGTTTGCACATTATAAAACAGTTGTCCTTCATTCATTTGAACTTTTTTAATTAGCTGCCACAACTTAACACTGGAGAAATTGCTATGCTCATAATTTTCATTGACAGTGGATCATTTCTTTGTATTTGTGTTTGCTGTTTCAAGTACTGCTAATAAAGATTATTCCTATCAGCCAAACCTATTCATTCCTTCTGTCCTGGATATTTTCGGTGAGAACAAGAATTAGCAATTGAAGGCCACTATAGATGCAGCCCTGGTAGTGGTTTCTGTGCCCATTCCAATGACATCCTGACAATGAAGGCATATTTGGTATGTTAGCTATCCCCCTCTCCCCTTAGAGTGACCAACATCACTGCTGGATCAGCTATGCCCTCCCCATGTGAGTCTTTCTCCTGTGCACCTGCAATCAGGTCTGCCACATTTGCAGCTTGGTGGCTGAACACCTCCCCCTAGCTGTCCTTTGCGTCACTACCTCCCCCTAGCTGTCCTTTGTGTTACTACCCCTCCTCTAAAGGATTATGGCACTGGACAGTCCCAATCTCCCCCCTCCCCCCTGAAGATAAGAATGCCCATTCTCCCATCACAAGCTGCCAATAAAATGTGTGTCACCTAAACTATAACTACGGCCTTTTCCTCTATACCAATGGAAGTGGCACTCGCAATGATTTCTGCTCTAACAGAAATTATTATTATATGCAATGCATCTTGGATGTGGCTCTTTAAACATCCTGGCAGTTTCATGAATCTGTTTGTTTAGAGAGTATTGTTATGACTCTGCAAGAATGTAACCTTTCTATTTTTCATTTCCTGAAGTTACTTTGCTTCACTTGATAGCCTGTTGGACCCAGTTTTCCTGTCTGTGGCATGTCCATAGCATGGATATGCTGCCATTTATAGCCTGATGATTTGAGTTGTTTTTTGAATCACTCAGTCAGTACAGGTGAATGGATTCTGTCATGCTACCTTGGTTATGCTTAATGGTATTGAATTGATTCATCTTGAGGAAGACAAGGGCAGATATCACCGATTACCACAATTTCATTAACTACTTGTTCATTTGCTTTTATTTTTATTTATTTAATTTTTGTAATTCGGACATTTTTAGGTTTCATGTTATTGTTTATCTGTCTTAAGGAGTGTATAATTTCATAGTTTGTTTTTCACTCAGTATGCTGATTACATTAATCCCAACTCATTATCATTTTTCTCTCCACACAGATTGAAATTTTTTTTGTCGGGGTCTGGCTCTCAACATCCTGCCATACTTACATATACCACTACATGGTCAAACAACAATGGAAAAAGTCATATCAATACACTGCACAACAGTCTTACAAAACAAAATGGTCCTACTGTCACATAGGAGCCAGTGTTTTAGAAGGAAATCGATCAGTTGTGGTTAGAAGTAAGGAGCTGATCTACAACTCTTCATCCATGTCAAGGACAAATGTTTTTCACTTGCTCCTTGACAGTTTAATAATAGTGCTTAGGAAATAAACATTGAAATAAACCTGAACTTTAACTAACACATAACTAAGTATTTATTATGCACAGTTCATTTTTCAAGCTCTTGCTATAGCTGCAAAGTACGTGGCAGTACAGACTTCATTTGCAGTGTTGTCCATTTAGTTCATGGGTTCAAAGGTACTTACAAGTCTTCTGAACTCTGAGTATCTTAAGAAGCCTAACATTACATTCTCATGGTAGGTTTTGGCCTTTTTATTTAGTAGACAAATAACCCAGATATGGACAGAACAAGTATATGTTAGGACATTTACATGTTGCCCCAATCCATGAGGGACATGGGTTCTAAACCAGATGTGAATTTGTGGCTACCCATTCATTCATCCAAATAATATTTGAAAAGAGGAGGAGAGGTACTTTGCTTTATGTGGGGTGGAAGACAGCTCCATAGGAATTGAATTCTCTATGATACATACCTGTCCCTCTTGCATGTTCTACTTATGTTGCAGAAGTGATCAACATCCATTGAGTGGGTAAAGTTTATACCATCACTGGACTCGCAAATGTGTAATAGGTATGACAGGATAAGATCTGTTGTGGGTCTATATCTAAGGCAGAGGCCACCTCTCTGTAGCCTATATGATACTGAGAAGAGGGACAAGGCTTTGAGATAGTCTGCAGAATTTTTATGATTTAGGCCCTTGATTTTCTTAGTGATGAAGCAATGTAGTCACCATATTTGTGTCAAATGTTTGGAAAGTACATAAGAAAAGTGTCTTTGTACTTAATATCATCCTGATGAGTGCTGGGTACAGTGAATGATTACATCCCTGGACCTGTACAACATGGTTTGAGATATAAGCTTTGTAATGAAAAAGGACTTCCTTACAATGGTGGATTACTGCTGATCAAAGGGCAGTTCATAGGTTCATAGGTTGGTTGGTTGGTACTAGGCTATCAGCCCTAGGGCCTCTACAAGCCTAGCCATAACAAATCCCTGGCTAGTTCTTCCCTCACTATTTACTTCCCTGGACCCCTGTCTAGCAGGGTGACTGACATGATCCCCGGGGTGAATTTCCTTTCTCCCATCCAATCGTCAAGGTTCCTTTTGAAGAGGGCCAAGGAGGCGCTCTGCTTGTCATATATGGGCAGTCTGTTCCAGAGTCTGGGGAGATTCTGAGTCAGGAACCTCTCTCTCCAGCATGTTTTGTTTATTGTGATGACAAGGTTTAGATCCCTGGAGCGTGTGGCTCTGATGGATTGGGATTTCTTTAAGTGTAGCATGTCCAACAGCTCTGGGTTTGACATGGCCTTGTATGTTAAGCAGAGATCGCCTCTAAGTAGACGATATGCGACAGAGTATAGCTGGAGTTTTTTAAGGAAGTCAGCATAGGGCATCTGCTTTAGGCCTGTGATTCTTTTAGTGAGGCATTTCTGTGGCCTTTCCAGTTGTTGCAGATGTCTTGAGAGGTACATACCAAATGGGGTGTTATATTCTATAATGGGTCTAATGAGGGATGAGTACAGTTGGACAATGACCTCCTTTTTTCTGGATGAAAAACCCTTAGTGATGAGGTGTGCCACATAGAAGGATTTCCTGACTGTTGTGGCAATGTAGATATTGAAGGTGAGACCACTGTCCACCTGTGTCTTTAAGTCTCTTATCACACTTTTGGTGTTTAGTGTACTGCCACCTATGTGGTAATTCATGGGTACATGTTTTTTTCCAAGCAACCCATCAAGTGACATAGGGATTAATGCCCAGCTTAGTAAGTTTATCTATGCTTCCAGAGTGAGGGATGGCATTTTGAAAACAAATTGTTGACATATGTTCCCAGATTACTGACTATGGAATCAATTTTCAGGGATGTGTTGACAATGGATTTGGAGTCAGCTACTTTTACAGTGTGGGTTCTATCAGTAAGCCAGTTGGCAACCCATCGAGTGACGTAGGGATTAATGCCCAGCTTAGTAAGTTTATCTATGATTCCAGAGTGAGGGATGGTGTTTTGAAAAAAAATTGTTGACATATGTTCCCAGATTACTGACTATGGGATCAATTTTCAGGGGTGTGTTGACAATGGAATAGTTTCAAGGGGAGTTATGTATTTCTTGACAATTACTTTTGGTCCATGGTTTTGACACCAGCTATTTGTTTCAGACACACCCTCCTGAAGGATCATGGTGTACTTTGGCGAGTTTATGATGGCACCAAGTTTGCAGTCATCTGCAGACTTTGTCAGCCACAAACTCTTAGTATTAGCTTTGACTTCCAAAAAGTAAATGCCAAAGAATTGACCCAAGAACTAAACTCTTGAGTACGAGCTACTGACAGGTCTTGTGGAGTGGATATAGCCATTCACACTTACTTCCTGGGTTCTAACATTTAGCTAAGAGAGTTTATCTACAATATCTGTGTGGGGAATGGTGTTAAATGCCTTTGTGAGGTCTAGATATGCAGCATGTACTGATTTGCCTTCATACATTATTACAGGCCCTGGTGGCATAACAGATAAGGCATTGGTTTCCCTAAGCCAGAGGTTGTGTGTTCATTCCCCACCTGGGGTAACATAATCTTGATACAAGTGGAGCTTTTGTAGTAGTGGGAAGTTGGCATAATGGTTAAGGTGTTTACCTTACAAACACAAAGTGCAGGGATTGTCTCTCACCACAGGTAATTGGCTAGGCTTAAAATGGCTTGCAGGGCCAGTTAGCCTAGTAGTAATCTATGAACAGTAACTATTTAGAAGTCAACCAGGTTAAGTAGCAGCATCAGCCCTTGACGATTCCAAACTTGCTCGGGTCAAGAGTCTGCAAGTTACACATATCCTTGTTTATTAATTTCATAATGATCCTTTCCATAGCCTTACAGATAAGGTTGGTTAGGCTTATCGATCTATAATTACCCAGGTCCACTGAACTCCCTCCTTTCTGCAGGAGAATGACTGTTGCTATCATCCATTCATCCAACATGAAGCCTGTTTTGAAGCTGATATTGAATAGCCTCTGTAGGGGGTCTGACAAGTCATGTTTCTGATTGACCAGTAGACAGCATGGAATGTTGTCTAGCCCCATAGATGTAGTGTTCTTGTCTTTAAGTAGCACCTTGAGAACTTGATCTTGGGAGATTTATGGGGAGGATGTAGTGATCTGAGAATATTGGAGGAGAGAAGTTTAAGTTAAATTTGACTGCTAGTAAACTGTCAATGTCCTCTGGGTCTGAGTATGTGATATCATTTACGATTAGCTCCACACAATGCTAAGCATTGTTCTGAGGTTTGTAACATAGTTAAAGAAAGTTTGTGGTTTTCCTTCACCTGGGTGGCTATTTTTGCCTCATATTTGGTTTTGGCTGATTTTATGAGAGTCCAGAGTTTCTTGTTTAGTTTAGCAAAAGTAATTTTGGCATCTTGGCAGTAAATTTTATGTTTGCCTGCAATGAGTTTTTTCTTTTAGTATAGAGCCTGTTTATATTAGGGTGCTACCACAGTGGTCTATTTTCAAATTTGGAGTTGTATTTTTGTACCTATTGTCAAAGGGGGGTGGATGCATGTGTGCATGTGTGCAGCTATTTATATGTGCATAGAATGTGACAGTAAAGGATTCCACATAAATGGGGTCATCAAGATGGATGGGGCTTTTGAATTGATTCAAGTCATCCCTGAGCTTTACTAGACTAGCCTTCACATAATCTTTGAATACCGAGGTGTGATGAGCCCTTTTTACCCCGAGGTAGTAACTAAGGAGTCTCAATCCTCACCATTGTCTCCAGTAAGGGGTGTCACTAAAAGCAGGGATAGAAATACAGTTTCCCCTAAGCGTACACCAGAAGGAAGTTCCAAACCTGAGACTGGACTATATGCTTCACTCCAGGTCCCCAAATGAGTCTCCACACTAACCACTGCAGAGCACTGTGTCCCAGTTCTAGGTATCTGACACACTCACTCTTAAATGTCTGATATTCACACATACACACCCTCTTGGGAAAGACTAAAACAGATTTACTTGCTGTGTTCCTTTGCCCAAATTACAAGGTAATGTCTGCCTCCATTCAAATACCACAATACCCATCAAAAGGGATATTCAATTAAATTGGGTAAAATAGATATGATATGAATGGTAGCATGTAACCCAAGCAGTAAGGCTTTTCGGAGTGGCACTGGTGTTATCACAATAGGCATAAACACTCAAGTTATTAAAAATATTCACTAAATAACCAGCCACAATGAGAGGTAGTAAAACATTTAATACCAAATATAAGGATTTAAAGCATGTAAATACTGAATAACTGATTCCAATAAACAAAAGAGTTTCACACACAAGAAATATGAAAATAATACTGTAGGATAGATCTCACATTGATTTTGGAAAACCTGTAACTAACTAGCTGTAGTTCCCTGACTATCTGAAAATTAACTGTCCCTATCTAATCTAGATAACTCAGCAAGGCAATATTATTCCTTTACTTCTGCAAGGCAAGATAAGGAATTTTGTCCACACTCCAGGTTGTTTCTGTCCTCAGCGACTGGAACAACTACTCTGGAAACAACTGGACTACTACTGTTAATCAGCTCTGGAAAACAACTACAAGAACAACTAACTCAGAACCTGCTTTTATAACAGATTTTCTTAAAAGTAACAGCAAGCTGCTATAAGAATTCTGCTCTTTCATATCGGAGTTTGAAAAGTAAACAAACAGCTGCAGTGAAAATTCTATTCTGCCAGCCCTGGCACACAGTGACATCATATCTAGGTCAACTGACACTGGCATAACATACATTCATAATTCTCTTTAAAAAATATGTACATTTGGTCAGCCGGAAGAACACTGTTTGACATTCAAACATCTATTATAAATCAGAGTGATAATCAAAAGACATAAACATATTTACAAAATTATAGCTAGTCATGCTGGCATATGGAACACAGGGTAATTTACAATTATTTACAATTATTTTCAAAACTTCAGCCAGTCATGCTAGCACAAGCAATATCTAATATCCTCACATTTCTCCCCCCTTTGAAGACTCAAGCTAGGTTTTCAAGTGACCCTGGAAAATCATCCACTGAGGAATAACTGGGCTGACTGAAAATGTATCAGCCCATACCCCTTCTTGACAGCCTATCTGCATTAGCATTATTGACCCCACTATGGTGTTGCACCTTCATTTCATATGTTTGTAACTCTGTGTTCCACCTCAGTAACTTGGCATTTTGCTTACTGACTCTATTCGGGTTATTGTCTGGAACCACAAAGAATGTTCTTCCTTATAGTTAAGGTTGAAACGTTTGCAATGTCCATACTATGGCTAGGCATTCTTTTTCCACAGCTGCATGACATTCATCCCTGGGTTGCAGTCTACATCTGAGATATACTATGGGATGCCCTTCTCCCTCTGAAGAAACTTGGCTGAGTACAGCTCCCACTACATAATTTGAAGCATCTGCTTGCAGAACAAATTTCGTGCTGTAATCCGGACTGGCTAACACAGGGGTCCTACCAAAGCTTCTTTATGTTTTTTGAATGCCTGCTCACAGTCTGTGGTCCACACTACCTTGTCAGGCTTGTTTTTCCTTGTTAGGTCAGCAAAGGGTACAGCTAGTGTACTATAGTTGGGCACACATTTTCTATAGTACTCTGCTGTCTCTAGGAATGCTGTAATCTGCATTTTGGTAACAGGGACAGGCCATGCCTGAATAACCTTGACTTTAACAGGTTCTGGCCTAATCTTACCACCCTGTACTCTTATGTCCTAGGTAGGAGACCTCTGCCATGCCCATATAATACTTACTAGGCTTAATGGTCAACTCTGCCTTTTTTAATCTACCTAAGACCTTCCTGACATGTTAAAGATGCTGTTACCAGGAATTACTGTAAATGGCAATATCATCCAAATAAGCCAGAGTATAGTCCCCTGCTCCTACTAAGATATGATCTACTAAGCTCTTAATGGTTGCTGGAGCATTTTTCATCCAAAAGGACATCATTGTAAACTCATATATACAATCCAAAAGGTGTTACAAAAGCTGACCCCTCTCTAGCAATGGAAGTCAAGGGTACCTGCCAGTATCCCTTGGTCATATCGGCAGTGGTCAGATACTTAGCCCCACCAAGCTGTTCTAAAGTTTCATCTGTTCTAGGCAAGAGGTAAACATTTGACTCTGTATAACTGTTTAACCTTCTGTAGTCTATGGAGAATCTTACACTACCATATTTTTTCAGTACCAACACTACTGGGGAAGCCCAAGGACTACTGGACTCCTGGATTACTCCCAGCTCCAACATATCCTTTATCTCCTCCTTCAAAGTCTGTTTGATTTACTCAGGCACCCTATAAGGAGCTTGCTTAATAGGCCTTTGGGGTCCTGTATCCACATGGTGCTGCACTAGGTGGATGCACCCTGGTTTCTCAGTGAACATGCCCTCAAACTCCTGTAACACTGTTCATATTTCTTTAACCTGAATAGGTGATAGCTGCTGAGATATTGCTACCTCTCCCACAGAAGTGTCAGTTTGAGCCTCACTGAAAAGATCAATCACCAGATCCCCCACAGACTCCTCCTGCCATCCACTGCAAATACTGAGCACAAGGGCCTCCCTATCATTACATAGTTTCATCATGTTAACAGAACAGAACTTATGTCCCTGCCTCCTGCCTACTAAGTTTGCCATGCAGTTAACATCACTAATTTTCCTTACAACTTCGAAGGGTCTCTCCCATGCTGCCTGCAACTTATTGTGTCTGACAGGAATGAGCACCATAAGCTGTTGTCGCACAGTATACTCTCAGGCTCGAACCTTCCTGTCATACCAAATCTTCTTCTGCTGTTGGGCTACTGCCAAGTTCTCCTGGGCCAAATCCATGAGCTCCCTAAGCCTTGTCCTGAAGTTTAGGACATATACCACAACAGACCCCTTGTGAGATTCACACTGACCCTCCCACTCATTATAAATCAAATCTAAAGGTTCCCCTCACCCTATACTCATACAACAACTCAAAGGATGAAAAGCCTGTAGATTCCTGAAGTACCTCTCTGTATGCAAATAGTAAATGGGGCAAATATTTGTCCCAATCCCTTTTGAACTGTTTTGCAAATGTCTGTAGCATAGTCTTTAATGTAGAGTTTAACCTCTTCACAAGGCCATTAGTCTGGGAATGGTAGGGGTGTTTTTTAGATGCTTCACCCCACAATGCTTCCACATACAAGCCAGCAGGTCTGACATAAAGTTGGCACCTCGATCAGTCAGTATCTTCCTCAGAAAACCTACCCTGCTGAACATTTATAACAAAGCATTTGCCACTTTCTTTGTCTCAATGGAGGGCAGAGTCACTGTCTCAGGGTATCTAGTAGCATAATCTACCACTACCAGGATATACTTCTCCCCAGTAGAACTTGGAGTACTCAGATGACACATGATATCCATAGCTGCCCTCTGAAATGGCTTTTCAGTCCCAGACAAAGGCATAAATGGAGCCTTGACCTTATCTCCTGCCTTGCCTACCTTTTGTGACTATTTAGAAATCCTGCCATACCCTGTTACATCCTTTGCAATCCCAGGCCAATACAAGTTTTGCATGAGTCTCTTAGTCCACTTTATGCCCATATGATCTGCAAAAGGAATGTCGTGGGCTATGGCCAGAAGTACCAGATAATAGGCTCTGGGCACTACCAACTGCTATATTACCTCACCCTCTAGCCCTCTGTCAGGAGTCCACTCTGTACAGTAAACCTTTGTTCCAGTATACAGAATCCCTCTTTCCTTGAGCATTAAGTGCCTCCTTAACTACCTCTCTCAAGCCTCTTAAAGTAGGATCTGAAAGCTGATCCTGTCTCCATTCTATCTTTGTAATCTCTCACAGTTCCAATTCCACAGGTAGCCTATTATCATTTGACAGTAGTGCCTCACTGACAGCCTGGATATTACCACTCACCTTTGTCCTGGCAGTCACCATGTCCATGGGAATACCAGTACCTACCAGAAGCTGTGGTTCACCTTCAGGCTCACTGCTACCTTGTAGCAGTGAGCCTGAAGGTGAACCACAGCTTCTTGTACCAGTACCTACAAGAAGCTGTGGTTCACCTTCAGGCTCACTGCTATAAGGTAGCTCCTTCCCTGAAGTAACCACATCATCAGCCCCAGCTTCAGGCATTGTATCTGTCTGGGTCTCCCCCAGGCTACCAGACCTACATGCCTGTCTCCAAGCTTGACTGCATGTACCTGCATGCACACAAGGTACTACATAATCAAAATCATTCCCTATTAAGACATCTCCAGGATATCCTCAAACCCACCTACCTGCTTTTTCTCTTTTCCCCCTTCCCAGTCAAGACCAAAGCTCCTCCTTAACCACTGCAGGCCTCACAATGATTATATCAGAAGCTGTGTCTCTCTTAGCAGTGGCCTGTCTTCCACCCACTAAGATGAGATATGCATTTTAGTGACAGCTTGGCTCCTCTTTTGTTTCCAGACAACTTACCAGTGACATTCTGTCAATCCCACTTGCTGGCTTCCTCACCTTTTGTTTATTACTTTGCTTCAATGGGCATTTGTATGCTACATGGCACCTCTGATTACCTTTGAAACATCTAATTCCTGATCTTGATCATGTGATTGAACCAGTGGCTTCTGCTGTTACTGGTGAACCCTTTTGGAATGGTTTAGGCTGCCCTCATGGGTTCCCTTGTGCGCATGTACAGCACTGTGTATCCCTTTCTTATGCAGTGGTGCCCTTTTCTCCCCAACTCATTTGCAGAGTTACACTTTCAATCTGCCAACCTGGTCCTCATGTCCTCAGGCAAAGTGCTGAGAGCTTATTCCCTCACCAAAAGGTCTGCCAGTCCTTCAAAAATGATGACCTGACACCTTTTACCCACCTGTGAAAGTAAGTACTTAAATCAGCAATTTAATCACACACACTTTCATCTGCCTGCATTTATGTTCATGATTTTTTTTCTTTACATTTCAGGAGTTAATTTGAAACAGTCATGTAAACATTGCTTTGCACTATCATAAATCAAATAATCAATATCAGACAGTTGCTTTAGCAGCTCTATCATGAAGTAAGGGGTCAGGAACCATACCCAGACCCCTTGGGCAAAATTATACAGTTTATATACCCTTTCAAATCTATAAATAAAACTATCAAAGGTATCTCCCTCCCTGTACTGAGGAAAGAGTTTGCTAACCTTTATAGCTTCTGGGGTTCAGTCATTCCCTTCCCCATTACCTTCATGAGCCTGTCAAAGGTTAGAAGGTCCTTTTTGTGCTGTCTCTGCCTCTCATTTTCTTCAGCTTCCATCGCCAAACACCTGGTCTCCAGTTCATGCTGACACTACTTCACCCTCTCCTCATCCTCCAAACATCACAGATCATACTGACCCTGCTTCTCCCTTTCTTCAGTGTCCAGTTTGAGCCTTTTTAACTCCAGATGGATTTTTAAGTTCTTTGAGGAAAAGCTGAACGGTCTTGTCTCGGAAGGCTGCATATCCCCAACACCAAACTGGATATCCTCTGAGTTTCTGGTCTGCTCTGTGGCTGTGATTAAGGCTGAGATCATTGCTTCCTTAGTCAGGCTGGCATGCACCAGTCCTTTGGCTTCACACACCTTGGGCAACTATTTCCCTGCCAGCTTGATATCATCCTCTGCTGACATCTTTGCCTGCTGTCCCTGACTAAACTGACTAAAAATTAATAGAACTGTTGTGACAATGAAACTCTGGATGTTTACCTTGTGGCTGTTGAGAGTGCACACCTAGCTGACAACTAACCACAGGCTACTGAAGCTCAGTTAAAATCCCATCACTGCTACCAATATGTGATGAGCCCTCTTTACCCTGGGGCAGTAACTAAGGAGTCTCAATCCTCACCACTGTCTCTGGTAAGAGGTGTTACTAAAAGCAGGGATAGAAATACACAACTTCCTTTAAGAGTACACAAAGAACAGGTTCCAAACCTGGGACTGGAATTCACTCTAGGTCCCCACATGAGTCTCCACACTAACCACTGCAGAGCACTGTGTCCCAGTTCTAGGTATCTGATACACTCACTCTTAAATGTCTGATATTCACACATACACACACTCTTGGAAAAGACTGACGCAGAATTACCTGCTGTGTTCCTTTGCCAAAATTACAAGGTATTGGCTATCATCAGTCAAATACCACAATACCCTTCAAAGGGGGTGTTCAATTAAATTGGGTATAATAGATATTGCTACAACTGGTAGCATGCAGCCTAAGCAGTAAGGCTTTTCAGAGTGGCCCTGGTGTTATCACAGTAGGCATAAACACTCTCAAGTTATTAAAAATATTCATTATATAACCAGCCACAATGAGAGGTAGTAAAACATTTAGTAATAAAAATAAATATAACCAGCCACAATGAGTGGTAGTAAAACATTTAGTAATAAATATAAGGATTTAAAACATGTAAATACTGAATAACTGATTTCAATAAACAACAGAGTTTAACACACAAGAAATATGAAAATAATACTGTAGAATAGATCTCACATTGATTTTAGAAAACCTCTAACTGACTAGCTGTAGTTTCCTGACTATTAACTGTCCCTATCTAATCTAAATAACTCAACTAGGCAAGATTATACCCTTACTTCTCCAAGGCAAGATGAGGAATTATGTCCACACTCCAGGCTATTCTCTGTCCTCAGTGACTGGAAAAACTACTCTGGAAACAACTGGACTAATACTGCTGAACAGCTCTGGAAAACAACTACAGAACAACTGACTCAGAACCTACTTTTATAGAAGACTTTATAAGTAACAGGAAGCTGCGATGAGAATTTTACTCTCATATCACACTTTGAAAAGTAAACAAGCAGCTGCAGTAAAGATGCTATTCTCCCCAGTCCTGGCACACAATGACATCACATCTAGGTCAGCTGATTCTGGCATAACATACATTCAGAATTCTGATTAAAAAAACACGTGCATTTGATCAGCCAGAAGAAAACTGTTTGACATTCAAACATCTTGCATAAATCAGAATGATAATCAAAAGACATAAACTTATTTACAAAATTATAGCTAGTCATGCTGGCATGTGTAACACAGGATAATTTACAATTATTTACAAATATTTACAAAACTTTAGCCAGTCATGCTAGCACAGATAATAGCTAATATCTTCACATGAGGTGTTGGAAGTTGCTTCAGCCTTCAGTTTTATGGTAAAGTGATGGGTTTGGGACTGATCTGACCATGGAGGAAGTTATAAGGGTCTATATTACATGATCGAATGATTATGTGATTGAACATCTAAATATCGAGCATGTAATATCGAAAGCAAAAAACAGCAAAAGGCCAATTTAACGCAGAGAAAGATTTCCCTTGGCCATTTGCTGGATTTTGCCATTTTCTCCACTGTGGAGCGATCTTGGAGTTGGTATATTTAGTTAGGGGGTTTGTGGGGGGCACATCCCCCCACATCGGGGCTGTGGGGGTGAAGCCCCCCCACTTAGTTTGGCTGTAAAGTTATTTTTTTTTGTGGCTGATAGTAACATTTCCCAGAGGCGTTCGCTATTTTGCAGTTTGATATTACGTGGTCGATGTTTAGGTGTTCAATCACCTAATCATTCGATCACATAATATAGACCCAGTTATAATTGGTAGATTTTGTTGACCATGGTTGGGGTAGAGCAGAGAGTTAGTATTGATGAAGTTCTATAATTTCTGGGCATACATGTTTGAGAATGTATAAGTCTCACATTGTAAGGAGGGGTAGTATAAAGACTCCTAGGAGAATGGTGTTTGACTTCCTTTTTTTTAAGAATACGAAGACACTGCTGGCTTCAGTACCTTCATCCATTATGCACCTGAATACATGAGAGATATTGAAACCCTGCACTGATGGAGTGCATTCATTGGTCTTATACCAGGTCTCTTTGTTGATGTATATATCAATGTTTTCCAGGGTAAGGAGAGGTTGTAGGGTGGAGAGTTTTTTTTTATGGCTCCAAGCATTGAGCAGCAGCACCATAGTATTATCTCTTTTGTTATGTTAGAAGTGTTAGAAAACTAGCATTGACTAAAAAAGACGCTATGGGGATGGACAAGGATTTAATCAATACATGAAAGCTTTTGGGGAGAGGCTGTCTTTATTAAAGTAGGACTGTCTACCATCTCCTCCCAGGCTGACATAGGTTATACCCCCTTTGAATGACCTCAGAAGATAAGTCGGTTGTAGAAAACTATAATCTTTTGTTTATGTTGTGACATTATACTTGGTGATGGTAGAATGTTGCTCAAGGCTAGGTTCATACCAGTCTCAGAAATATATTTTGAGAGCTCTGTCATGTCTCTGTTTACATAGTGGTGCATAGGTTCATAGGAAAGTACTAGACTAGCTGTCCTTTAGGACCATTTTAAGCCTAGCCACTTTCCCCTGGTCAGAATCAAACTCTGTACCTTTCATCTGTGTGGGGAAAACTGTAACCATTATGCCAACCCCCAAGTCTCAAGTCATTTACATCCATGTGCACTGTGAATGTGTCACATGTGTTCTTGGGTACAAAAACTTGAGTGCTTGCATACGATGGTAAATCCTTGTACCTAATAGCCAAACTATGACTCTACTGTGAGATGCACCAATGTTTTTGCTCATCACATACTATTGTGCAGGCACCTGGGTACTGTCATACTGGCCTAGTTTTTGCTCATCACGTAATGTGGTTCAGGCACCCGGGTACTGCGGTACTGACCTAGTTTTTGCTCATCACATACTGTGGTGCAGGAATCCGGGTAGTGTAGTACTGGCATAGTTTTTGCTCATCAAATACTATCACGCAGGCACCCAGGCACTGTAGTACTGGCCTAATGTTTGCTCATTAGATACTGTAGTGCAGACACCTGTGTACTGTGGTAGTGGCCTAGTTTTTGCTCATCACATACTGTGGTGCAGGTACTTTGTGGACACTATTTGTGGCAATCAGACATCAGCTGTAGTGCAAACAAAAGCATTAGGAATTGATGGGTAGTATGCCCTGCAACATCAGCAAAATAGAAAAGAATTATGGTACATGCATTTTGCAGCATCAGGCTATATATATATATATATATATATATATATATATATATATATATATATATATATATATATTTAATACTTTTTAGTTATTTATGTTTAATACCATTCTTCTGCAGTGTTATATGACTTGACAAAATAGAAATTAGTTTCATATAAAGCTCTATGCTTTATTTTGCTGCAGTGTCTGGATACATAATAGAAATACATACTGAGCAACTTCACTTAACGCAGTTCTTCAGAATTATGCCACTTAACTGAAGAGAAATGTTACTCAACTAGTATTCTGCAGATTCAGGCACTATATTTAGCACATCCAAAGTGGTTTAATTTAAAATTCTTTTGCATCATTTGGCAGAATTTCTTTAGCAGCATTAACCTACATAAGAAATGTTGCATTATATGTATTTTTCTGTATTATCAGCTGTTGGCATGTAATGGAGTTCTTCTAACATTACCATTATACCAAGATATATGTGCCTTCAAGTTCTATATATAACTATTTATACTTAATGTAATTCTTCTACAACATTACATTTTTTATAGAGTTGGAATTCATTCTAATAAGGCCACAGGAAAAAATGATTTGCTTTTGTTGGCTATTGCTGCACATTTTCTTTGGTATCAAACTGTGCATACTTTACATGTTTTAAGTTCAGAAATAATGCAACTGCTCTGCAGCATTGTATTGCATGGCAGAAAAACACATTTTGTACTACTGTATTTGCATCTGTAATTCTTTTGTAGTATTATGCACTGCATGACAAAATTTATTCTGCAGCATTACATTGCTTAGCAGAAGGAAATGTTACATGCCATAACACTCATCCTGTCACTGCAAGAAATCTGGACAAAGCTGAAAATAATGGTGGGACAAAGGCCCGAAATCAGGGACATATTTTAAAGATTTCTTTTACAAAATTCAAAAGTTGTGAAAATGACATGTTTTTCAGTAGCATGCAACAGATGAAAGATATTAATTAGGAAACACAAATGACTTATTATTTTTTCACTTCAGTCCTGAATGATTTGTACTGTTTAGGGGCAACTAGTTGGGATACCTTATTCTGGTCATTATCTTTTTTCACTTTTGTCACAGTCAGCCATCAGGCACATACACCAGTAATTGCATTTTGAGGGTAAAGGTGATGAGCCACACGCTAACCATCTATCTATCTATCTATCTATCTATCTATCTATCTATCTATCTATCTATCTATCTATCTATCTAATCTATTTATTTCATTTTGTATGTGTGTATGACAGCAGTCACTTGAAATGCATGACTGTGGCCATTTGTGTCTTTGCTTTTAATTCCAGTTTAACACCAGAAGGATGCAAATATGCTGTCTTTTTTTTGGTGGGAGAGGCACACAGTATTTGCAGATAAGATTAATGCATCTTTTCAAGCATTTGTCGTCTCAGTTTATTGTGAGTTGCTCTTTTGTCAGTTTTGACAATTAATCCTTGGACACAACTTACTTCTTCCTAATGATTTTTGTTCAGACCACCACTGGATCAAAAGGTTAGAGAAATGCTTTAAAATAAGAGGAAGAGCATCTATAACTCTATGGCTTTTGGGGGGGTTGGTGGCCCCAAGACCACTGGCTTAATTCAGTTTTAGGACTAGTACTCACAAATTGAACTGTAACTGCAATGCTTTGCCATTACAATAGGCTTGTGTACCACACATTGTTGGCCCACCTTACAGAGGGGCATTCACTGTACCTGGCATGTAGTTGTAGTAATATTAAATTACAACAACCTTATGCACATGGCTGTCCTTATGTGAAATGGTGCCCTCAGTAAAAGACTCTGCGGTACCCCACACCATCTACTATCACATCCTCCCACCGCTACCATTTTTCCCATCCCAGGATCCTCACAACATACACATTATTCTTTTCTTCCCTTTTCTCTCATTTTCCTTTACTCTTAAGCTTTTTTCCAGAATCCATGGCCTTCTAGATGCTCTGAAGTTCATTTTAGAATTTTTTAAACAATATTTTAATCCACTGATAGTCTGAACAAAAACTATGAGTAAAGAAAGAGTCACTTTACAAAATTGCTGCAATGTGTTTTCAAACCATGGAGAGTTTATATGGGGTAAATGTGGATGGATATGCTCAGTATCATTCTTGATTTGAGTCTCTGCCCTTCAATAATAACTTTCAGCACTGTCATCTAGGTTGTATGCTACCACCTTGACATAGCAGACTGGTTCAAAAATACTAACAAGCTAACATACTTGTGACCTGTCACAAAAGTTAAAACAGAGGCTTAGCAAGCACAAGTTATTTCAGAGAACTACTGAAAAGTAACCTCATTAGGTGCTGATATATACTAGATGTACTGTGTGGCCACTAATACCAGTAGCCAACTAGGGAAGGGTGAATGTGGCAGCTGCCATGGCCACAAGCTGCCAGAGCTTTCACCTGAAGGGCTTAATAATTGCTGATCAAAAGCGAATGCAGACCTAAGATTTATTTAAGCAGCCATGGCTGATGTTACAGCTGTGTAAATGAATGTAATTAGCAGCTTAATCTGTAGTCTAGTTTATAGGAATTTTGTTTTTGTGTATAAACTTCAGAAGACCTTTTTATAAGGGGCTCCCAGTCTGTCCAGGGCACCAGTAGACCTGGCTCTGACTATAAAGGTTTATCACCAGCCTAGTACATGACATTTGTCAAGTAGAAGGAATTTCTGACTACAGCTGTGACAGGATAGTCAAAAGAGAGCTTGTTGTCGAGATGCGTATCTAAGTCTCTAATAACGACGCCTGTTCAGCACCAGTGTTAGCATTTTGGGGGGCCCCAGCAAGTGTGAAGTTTAAGTATCATCCTGTCATTGCCACCCCTCTTAAGCAGCCTTTAGTTCATGCTGGAAAGTTATTTGCTATAGAGTTATTACTGGGTTGCTTTGGTCATTTAAATTGTGTAGAATGGATACAAGGCAAAGTAAAATTGAACAGTAACACTGAATTTCTTTCTTTAGTCATAGTTTTTGTTCAGACTATCAGTGGATTAAAATATTGTTTAAAAAATTCTAAAATGAACTTCAGAGCATCTAGAAGGCCATGGATTCTGGAAAAAAGCTTAAGAGTAAAGAAAAATGAGAGAAAAGGGAAGAAAAGAATAATGTGTATGTTGTGAGGATCCTGGGATGGGGAAAATGGTAGCGGTGGGAGGATGTGATAGTAGATGGTGTGGGGTACCGCAGAGTCTTTTACCGAGGGCACCATTTCACATAAGGACAGCCATGTGCATAAGGTTGTTGTAATTTAATATTACTACAACTACATGCCACATACAGTGAATGCCCCTCTGCAAAGCATTGCAGTTACAGTTCAGTTTGTGAGTACGAGTCCTAAAACTTTCCAGCATGAACTAAAGGCTGCTTAAGAGGGGTGGCAATGACAGGATGATACTTAGACTGGAATTGTCCAGGGCACCCCCAACTTCACACTTGCTGGGGCCCCCAAAATGCTAACACTGGTGCTGAACAGGCCTCATTATTAGAGACTTAGATACGCATCTCAACAACAAGCCGGTGATAAACCTTTATAGTCAGAGCCAGGTCTACTGGTGCCCTGGACAGACTGGGAGCCCCTTATAAAAAGGTCTTCTGAAGTTTATACACAAAAACAAAATTCCTATAAACTAGACTACAGATTAAGCTGCTAATTAAATTCATTTACGCAGCTGTAACATCAGCCATGGCTGCTTGAATAAATCTTAGGTCTGCATTCGCTTTTGATCAGCAATTATTAAGCCCTTCAGCTGAAAGCTCTGACAGATTGTGGCCAAGGCAGCTGCCACATTCACCCTACCCTAGTTGGCTACTGGTATTAGTGGCCACACAGTACATCTAGTATATATCAGCACCTAATGAGGTTACTTTTCAGTAGTTCTCTGAAATAACTTGTGCTTGCTAAGCCTCTGTTTTAACTTTTGTGACAGGTCACAAGTATGTTAGCTTGTTAGTATTTTTGAACCAGTCTGCTATGTCAAGGTGGTAGCATACAACCTAGATGACAGTGCTGAAAGTTATTATTGAAGGGCAGAGACTCAAATCAAGAATGATACTGAGCATATCCATCCACGTTTACCCCATATAAACTCTCCATGGTTTGAAAACACATTGCAGCAATTTTGTAAAGTGAGGTTGAGATTATAAAACAGACTTTAAATAGAAGTTTATGATAATGATAAATCTTTTCTAAAATAATATTGCAAGACCTTGGGTAAATAAAAACTGTTTTGTAGCTAAAAGAAGAGCTGGTATGGGGTATGGTCCTTAACAGTTGCCCTACAACTTCTACGTAAGATTCCAGTGAGTGGTCTGTAGAAAGTATTTTAAGATGCCAAGTTCATTTAACTTTGTTTTGCTGCAAGAGTCTGTTTTGTCAACAAACTGGGCTGAAGATTAATCTTTCCAGAATGGAAATTCTTGTGTACCCATTAAACACTGGGAGAACAGTAATTTGTAGTTATCTACTGTACATCAGTTTTGTCTGTAAATGCCCTCAGATGGTTGAGCAAATACAAAGCCTACATGTGATATTTGATAATTGTCATAATATTTTAGGTCAAATATCCACAGCAGTAAAATCTAATGTCTTTAACTATCAGAATCTCAAAAAAAAAAAAAAAAAAAGTGGTCCTGCACGATGAGTTACCGACTTTAATGCATACTGTTATGTTTGAAAGTTTCATTTAACCAGCAGCTGAGATGGGCACAGAGTAACTTCACAATGATAGAACAAAGAGGCATTAGGCATGCAGAGGGAGCCATCAACACAAACCACTGAAGGCTGCTTATTCTCCTTAGCTTTCCCCTTCCCAATAACACAAAACCATACAGTGTGGCAGTTACCCAGGAATTTTGATGATAACAGTACTAATAGGCAGGTGTACCAATAACATTACATAAAACTTGCCTTTATTCAGTTCTTATTAGCAGTGTTATACATATTTACATTTCTGGGATTATTTAAAATAACCATATCCTTTATTCAACGCAATTTACAAACAGTTCCAGCATTATTTGGAGACTATTTCCTTTACTAGTAATAGTATTGGTCCATATGAGGGCTTTGTCTCTACCTAACCTGGCTTATAAAGTAGCCAAGTCATAATTTTGTTATCCTGATAATGTCTATACATTTGGATCTCCATCAATTTCAGTAAGGCTATGAAAACTGAGGTGTGTAGTTGCTCAGGACACTAACTCATGAGAACCAGTGCTTCCACTTCGGTTACAGCATTCATTCACACATTATGCTCAACACCTCATGCTCTTATTCCACACTCATTTATCATGTTTCCAAGGAAGGACACATACCCGGCCATCATGTACTAAATCCACAATGACTTTGTGAACATGGATCACACACCATTCCCAGCACAGGGGGGCATAGCTTGCACCTTGTACCTGACTAGGGAGACAATATCTTTAGCATTATCTTTTTTATTTACTTTTACTTTTAATTATTATTTTACTCTGGCAAAATGTTTGCTGAGTCATGAAAAAAGAGCCCTATTTACCTTTGTGCCCATGGTTATGTTCCCCTGGACCTGTTCCACTTCTTCCTGGCTCAGTCCTATTCTATCTTCCTCCTAAAGAACATGATTAACACTTATGTCTATCCTCACCTGCCAGCCTGGCACTTACCTGTAGGCTTCCCTACCAACTGCATACCTGAGTGGTGTGGGGACAGCAGGATAAGGTAGTCTATTACCAAACTCCTTCTCTCCTTAGCGCTCCCCTTCCCAATAATATGCAATGCAGTCGACTGGATATTTAAGAGGCAAAAGAATAACATTATTTATTTAAATTTGTTTACTCGGGTAGAGCTGTCAGCAATTCTGACCAATTTCAGTCTCAATCCATGGTAAAAAACTGAACAGACATACAAAATAAACAAGAGTACAATAACACATACATGACAGTAAAACAGTACAGTGGTAGAGTAATGCTTTGGATACTTAGTAAATCCAATGTATTAATTTACAATATGTACAAAACTTTTAAAACATTTAATAAACTAGAGTAACTCCGGATACTGGCAAAGGCTCTTGCCACTCCTATAGTGCCTTTTTTAGGCAAAGTTCAAATGAAAAATTCACCACCATAACAGGTACAAGCAAGCAAAATCTGAGGGTAATGTTACTCAATGCTAGAAGTCTAAACCTCAAAATGCACTCACTCAAGGCACTCCTTAAAATGGAGAACATTGACATCTGTGCAGTGACAGAGACCTGGTTCAAAGCTCCAGAGAGCACCTCTGCATTACCAGGCTATAATTCATATCACACCTTTCAGGCATCTAACCCGGAACGAAGCACTGAAAGTGGAGGCGTGCCCATATTCATTAAGGATATCCACACCTCCAGGCTAGTTGCACAGCATAATGCATCAGAGATTATCCAAGTGCAACTAACTCTGGGCAAGACTGCAATCCAAATTGTAGCTTGCTGCAGACCCCCCACCATACCCCAGGATTCCCACTCCTTATTTCTTGATACACTGGAAAGTATTAGGTTACAACCCAACACCCTAATAATGGGCGATTTCAACTACCCCACCATTAACTGGGAAAACTACTCCTGTACCAACTCTTTTGCTCAATGTTTTCTGGAATTCATAAATTCCAATGCCTTGGATCAACTTATTGACACTCCCACCAGGGGCAGCAATATCCTAGACCTGGTCATTGCCAACATGAGCAACCGATGTTCCACACCAGTGGTCAATTCCTTGTTGGTCAGATCCGGCCACAAGCTAATCACCCTAGACATCCATATCCCGCCCCCACTGCCAATTAGGGAAACCACAGTAAAAAACTTCTACAAAGCCAACTTCCCACTTCTTAAGACAGAAGTGGCAAACTTCATGACATCCATGCAGATGGACAATAGAGGTAAGACTGCTGAATCCTACACAAATGCACTTTATAAGCACTTACACAAGTGCATGGATCATGCTATCCCTAATAGAACCAAGATGCTAGCCTCCAAACAAAGGAAGCCAATCTGGTGGTCCTCTGGTCCTCTGCCATAAACAAACTCTACAACAGAAGAAAGAAACTGTTGCAAAAAAGAGTAAAATCCCATGACTGGAGGAACTCCCTGGTCAACTTCAGTAAGAAGCTGAGATCCCTCATAAAATCGTCCAAAGCTAGTTATGAAAACAAAATTGCCACTGACTCTAAAGACAACCACAAAGCATTCTATAGCTATGTCAAGAATCTCAATGGCAACACTTAGATCTGCTCTTAGTTACAGCACAATGGCACTAAATATACAGAACCAACTGATATTGCCAACATCCTGGCAGATAGGTTCAGTGCTAACTCCCCCCCACTCTCACCCCCTAGAGGGCCCATCTCTATACCAGAAGAATGCAAAGTTCCTGTAATCATGGCTGCACAGGTAAAAACCTCACTCTCCAAAGCCAAAAACACAGCATTCATGGGACCTGACAATATCCCAGGCTGCGTTCTACACAAACTACAGAATGAACTGGCACCCTACCTAAGTACCATGTTCAATCATGGCCTCACCTCAAGCTTTGTGCACACTGAATGGTGCACTGTGTCGGTTATCCCACTCCACAAAGGGGGAACTACGATGGACCCAGGGAACTACCGCCCCATTAGCCTGACGAGCCTGGTCTGCAAGGCCATGGAACGTATCATCATGGAACTCATAAACAAAGACATTGGTAATCTCCAAACACTGGGCCCTACACAGTTCGGATTTCTAAAAGGCAGATCATGTCTCCTAAACCTGATTGACTTCTTTGAAGCAGTCACCAAAGCCATAGATGAGGGTGTACATTACTATAATTGCATTTTTATTTAATTACTAAATTGTAAACTGCTTTTTCATACTGAGATTTGTATTTTCTCTTTGTGGGTGTTCTTTCTATGCTTTTAAAGTGAGGTTTCTGTGTTCTGCACAGGTGGCATAATCTTGATAGAAGCCTGTTGTCTAGGCTGGCAGTTTTGTTTGAGTTTCCTGTGTTTCTGGCAGCCATTTTCTGCTGATTGTCTTCATTATTATTGAGAGTAACAAGGCCTCCTGACCTTCTGTTGTACGAATGATTGGGTAATAGCAGGGGCTGAGTAGTAATTTGATCTTCAAACTCTTCCATTCTTACTGGTATATAAACCCTGTGTCTAGAAAAAGTTGTGCTTGTATTGCTCAGGCTGTGGATTGCATTGCATTACTGAAACTAAGTTGAAAGTTCTTAAGATTCCAAGAGCAGGATAAGTTATTTCTTACACTTATTTCACTGAACTGCACTTCTGAAATGCTTATAATTGTGCTATACAATTGATCTATTACATTTTGCACTGTTATAAAGCTTTTTTATTGTTTCACTGCATTTATGTACTGTTTTATACTGTTTTAACTGTATTTTTCATTGCTAGATACTGTTTCATTACACTAATTGCATGTTTACTGAATTACTTAACTGTAAACTGCTTTTTCATACTGAGAGTTGTATTTTCTGTTTGTGAGTGCTCTATCCGAGCTTTACTGTACATTTTTGATTTTTTGAGGTTTCTGTGTTCTACAGCTAGGAACTGTAATAGTGTGCATTACTATAATTGTTTACAGTTAAAAGTATTCTCTAGAGTCTGCTTTTGCTCCTTGATCTGTTTAAAACTTTCATTTAGTGGCTACAACTAGGAACTGTAATTATTCCCACCCACTGTCCCTAGTGTTGTGGTGTTCTTATACTTGTTGGCTTTGCAGTTGCCCACCCATACTGTATATTTGATCTGTGACACTCCTCCCAGTCTAGTGTCATTAGTTCATTCAATCTAATAGAGAACATTTGTGAAGGCCAACCCACTCAGATTCTTAACGTTGAATTAACTTCTGTTTCAGCTTTCTCCATTTCCACTTTTACTGAAAAAAAAAAATCTAACCTTGCTTCCCCCTTTCCTATGGCAGGTCTTGTCCAGATACGGATTTGCTGTGTCCAGGACTGTTTGCGAGCTCCTGAGCCCCTCCTCCCACCTAACTAGGGTTAAACTATTCCTGGTGCCATAAAGTCTGTTCTTCACATTTTCCCTTGCAACTAGCCTGCTTTTAAGTTTTAGCACTCAAATCTGTTTCTTTGAGCTCAGCACTTGTTCAGAACTCATTTTAAGCATTAAATAAGTTACAAATTACTACAGCACCCAATTTCTTCACTTGTCTAGAGTAAAACAGTTTTTAGTACTTAATAAATAAGCACCTATTCAGGCATGTCTAAAGGTCAGCTCCTGGTGTTTTGTCCTGTCTACCTGATGAATCTGGGCATCTTGGGACAATGCAGCAATTGCCTCATGTACACAGACAACCCTCTCCTCCTACCACCCAACACTACGACCTGTGAGAGATGCACTTATATAGCCAAACTGGAAGCAAAGCTCTCTTCACCGAAGACTGGACTAGACAGTCAAGAGGAGAATGTAAACACTTGCACAGCACCACACTCATCACATAGTCCCTCAAAACCTACACCACCAAAACACATACACAGAAGCACAAATAACACATCTACATTCGTGGAGGCTGTCAGTAATAACCTGCCCAAACAACAGAGACCTCCATAGCAGAAATGCAAGCAACCTCCACCCCCCAACACAACCCAAATGACACATAGCCCACATACTCAGTGTGCCCCTCAACTACAGCCCATAAGGCATAACATACCCAACACTCTAGTCATAGGTGACTCTATAGTCAGGCACACTGATGTTCCACTCACCAGGCTAAACAAGGAAAACGTTACTGTCAGCTGCCTGTCAGGTGCCAGGATCCGCCACATAATGCACGCACTCAGGTCACTCCACAAAAAGTACAAATATGACTCTGTCATTGTCCATGTTGGTGTGAATGACCTGAGATGTACCTCCCTGGACTACATGAAAAGAGACATGGAGGAGCTTTCTGATCTTGTAGCCCAGGCAGGTAAGACCCTAGCCCAGAGTAGCATCCTGCCATCACCCAGAATGATACCACAGTACAAGGACAAAATGATTGACTTTAACAATTGGCTAAGCTTGGTGTCATTCTAAGGGAATCCAGTATGTCTGCCTGGGATGACATGATCGACAGACCATGCTGCTTTGCCAGAGATGGCCTGCACCTGTCACCCTTGGGATTCTGGATACTGGCAAAGGCTCTTGCCACCCCTATAGTGCCTTTTTTAGGAAAGGTTCAAATGACAAATTCACCACTGTAACAGGTACAAGCAAGCAAAATCTGAGGGTAATGCTACTCAATGCTAGAAATCTAAACCTCAAAATGCACTCACTTGAGGCACTCCTTAAAATGGAGAACATTGACATCTGTGCAGTGACAGAGACCTGGTTCAAAGCTCCAGAGAGCACCCCTGCATTACCAGGCTATAATTCATACCACACCTTTCGGCCACTAAACCCAGACTGAAACACTAAAGGTGGAGGCATGTCCATATTCATTAAGGATATTCACACCTCCAATTTAGTTGCTCAGCATAATGCATCCGAGATTATCCAAGTTCAATTAACTCTGGGCAAAACCGCAATCCAGATTGTAGCTTGCTACAGACCCCCCCACCATGCCACAGGATTCCCACTCCTCTTTCCTTGATACACTGGAAATATTAAGGTACAACCCAACACTCTAATAATGGGTGATTTCAACTACTCTACCATTAACTGGGAAAACTACTCATGTACCAACTCTTTTGCTCAACGTTTTCTGGAAATCATCAATTCCAACGCCTTGGATCAACTTATTCACACCCCCATCAGGGGAAGCAATATCCTAGACCTGGTCATCACCAACATGGGTGACCAGTGTTCCACACCAGAGGTCAGCTCCTCATTGGTCAGATCCATCCACAAGCTAATCACCCTAGACATCCACATCCCACTCCCACACCCCCATTAGGAAAACAACCGTAAAACATTTCTCCAAAGCCAATTTCACACTTCTTAAGACAGAAGTGGCAAACTTCACGACACCCATGCAGATGGACAATAGAGGTACGACTGCTGAATCCTACACAATTACACTTTATAAGCACTTACATGAGTGCATGGATCGTGCTATCCCAAACAGAACCAAGATGCTATCCTCCAAAAAAAGGAAGCCAATCTGGTGGTCTTCTGCCATAAACCAACTCTACAACAGAAGAAAGAAACTGTTGCAAAAAAGAGTAAAATACCACGATTGGAGGAACTCCCTGGTCAGCCTCAGTAAGAAGCTGAGATCCCTCATAAAATCCTCCAAAGCTAGTTATGAAAACAAATTACCACTGATTCTAAAGACAACCACAAAGCTATGTCAAGAATCTCAATGGCAACACTCAGATCTGCTCTGAATTACAGCACAATGACACTAAATATACAGAACCAACTGATATTGCCAACATCCTGGCAGATAGGTTCAGTGCTAACTTTACCCCCCTCTCACCCCCTAAAGGGCCCATCTTTATACAGGAAGAATGCAAAGTTCCTGTAATCACGGCTGCACAGGTAAAAACCTCACTCTCCAAAGCCAAGAACACAGCATCCATGGGACCTGACAACATCACAGGCAGCCTTCTACACGAACTACAGAATGAACTGCCACCCTACCTAAGTACCATGTTCAATCATAGCCTCACCTCAGGCTTTGTGCCCATTGAATGGTGCACCATGACGGTTATCCCACTCCACAAAGGGGGGGCCACAACAGACCCTGGAAACTACTGCCCCATTAGCCTGATAAGCCTGGTCTGCAAGGCCATGGAACATATCATCATGGAACTCATAAACAAAGACATTGGAGATCTCCAAACTCTGGACCCCACACAGTTCGGGTTTGTAAAAGGCAGATCATGTCTCCTAAACCTGATAGAATTCTTTGAAGTAGTCACCAAAGCCATAGCTGAAGGTAAGGTAGTTCACACAGCCTATCTAGATCTCACCAAGGCATTCAACACCATCCCCCACTCTGGAATTATAGATAAACTCACTAAACTAGGTATAAATCCCTATGTCACAAGAGGGGTTGCCAACTGGCTTACCAACAGAACCCACACTGTGAAAGTAGCAGACTCCGAATCAGACTTCAGACCAGTGACAAGTGGAGTACCCCAGGGTTCAGTCCTGGGTCTTCTCCTGTTTGGTATGTACTTCTCTGAAGTACAGGCTAACACAGAAGGTCTTTGGCTAACTAAATTTGCAGATGACTGCAAACTAGGAGCAATAATCGAAACTTCTAACGATGTGGACATCCTACAAAAGGGCCTGACTGAGACAGATGCCTAGTGTCAAAGCCATGGTCTCAAGCTCAATGCCAAAAAGTGCATTGTCATCCCCTTTAGTAAAAACTCTGTACCCATGAACTACCACATAGGCGTAGTCTACTTAGCACCGAAAGTGTGATAAGAGACCTTGGGACATAGGTCGGCAGTAGTCTCTCCTTTGATAATCGCATTGCCACAGTGGTCAGGAAAACCTTCTACGTGGCTCACCTCATCACAAAAGGTTTCTCATCCAGAAAAAAAAGAGGTCATTGTTCCCCTCTACTCATCACTCATTAGACCCATTATAGAGCACAATGCCCCTTTTGGTATGTAGCTCACAAGACATCTACAACAACTGGAAAGGCCGCAAAAATATCTCACAAAGAGGATTACTGGCCTCAAACAGATGCCTTACGCAGACTGTCCCAAAAAACTCCAACTTTTCTCCGTCGCATATCGCCTACTCAGAGGTGATCACTGCCGAACATACAAAGCTATGTCAAACCCAGAGCTGTTGGACATGCTCCATTTAAAAAAATCCCAATCCCTCTGAGCTACACGCTCTAGGGACCTAAACCTTGTCATCACAATAAACAGAACATGTTGGAGAGATAGATTCCTGTCCCAGAGACTTCCCATACTCTGGAACAGACTACCTATCTATGTCAGAACTCCTCATTAGCACTCTTCAAGAAAAATCTTGATGACTGGATGGGAAACAGGAAATTCACCCCAGGGATCATTTCTGTGGCTCTGCTCGACAGGGGCACAGGAAAATAATTTTCTTGGGTGGCAAAAGCCAGGGTACCTTTTTGGCTAGGCTTATATAGGCCCTAGGGCCAATAGCCTAGTACCTACCTATGAACCTATAAAATTAATCAGAGATGTGAAAAAGAAGCAGTTACATAATAATCCCCATTTATTCAGTTCATATCAGTGTGGAAACTTTTGATTGCTGTGTCTAATCACATATTTAGTATTATTTAAAATTATCCTACTCTTTACTCAATGCATTTCATAAACAGTCCAATGTGTTACTCTTTAACTTATCCATTCTGTCCTGTTTATGCTATGTTAACTGAGTAGCTCACAGTTACAAATGTAAAATCTGTATTTTCAACTACAGTATGTTTACCATACAATAAGGGCCACTCTTGTTTCACAATCAATTTTTATCTTACCAAGAAAGACCATATAGAGTATTTTCTCACCCTAAATTAGTCATAACTGGGGGGATGGGGGTGGAGAGTTGGCCCTTACCCTGCTCCTAGCATGAAGAAACATAGCTTGCCTGTCATTCCTGGTTCTGGAGGAGATCATCGTCACCTAATACCCTTAAAAATTTCCACCTATCTGGTCACATTATGAATTTATGAAGATTTATAGCCTGGTCCTCCCAGGGAAAAAAAAACACAGGGATAATTATCCAATCTCCTTTCCTCCTATTAGTAAATCTGTTACAGAAATACCAAAAAAGACTAACTCTTTATCCTTTAAGAAGAAAGCTCCTGTCTTTCACTGATCCTGCCTTATTTTCTCCTTTATCCTTATACCTTTTCTTCTCTTTCTCTCTCCTCTTCTTTATCATTCCTTACATTTGTGGTCCTACAGCAGCAATCTAATATGGAAACTGAATGGGTCCAAGCCAGGTCTGTGAGGGCAACTTCATCTGACCTGTATCATCCAGGCCACGATGCTGCAACTACAGAAATTCTCTTGCTGTATTTTCCTTTGCCATCTACTTCTTAGAATTTTCAGTCAGTGTAATACTATCAACCCAGTTCCAGACTAACCTAGGTATGACCTGGGACCAGATGATAGCTAAACATGGAAACTTGTGCTTTAACAGTAAAATATCTCAAAACATAGAGCAGAGCAGTTTTAGCCATAGTCCCCAGATCATTTCCCCTAAGTGCATCACGGCAATGTCCAATCTTGGAAAATCTCTGTCAATTCAATAGATAAGAGAGAATAGTTATTAACAACCTCAGTCTCCTTATGTCCTGCCATAACAGTCAGAAATATGTTGTATGCAAATCGAGCTGTATACCATCAACAAGGATGTTGTCCACCCTCTTGGTGCAACACATGTAGGAATGATCCTGTATCCAAAGTCTAGGACAGCCTGCAAAATAAAACAATTAGTAGCAAGGTTAACCATACTCCCCCAGTCCTTCTCATGTATGATCATTTAATACAGCTTTCACTATGGCCCACTTTATAATATAGCAATTTATCTAATACTCTAGAAGAATGCCATAGAAGCCCATCTACCCACATGTTCAACAGCTTCTACCAGTGCCCATGCATCTCCTAAATTTGAAGCCTGACTTATAATGAATGAATGTGCAGAAAACAAGATCAGGGCCATGCCCAAGCATATTAGGACCTTTTTAAAATGAAAGCCAAACTACTGCATCAGCAGCCTTCTTCTGAAAGGCTCAGTGAATACCAGTCTGCCATTTCTAGCATTGCCATGGAATGTGAAGAGAATTATTGCTTATTGTACTGGGTAGGTCACCCACTGGATTGCCGTCTGTCTCATAGATAGGATGCAGATAATCAAAATAGGGGAAGTTCTCCACAAAGAGACCAGTCACCAGTAGAGTCCCCCAGGGTTCTATACTGAAAGCTTTCCTGGTTGGCATCTACTTTTCTGAAGTAAAAGCCAATTCCAAAGAGCTCTGGTTGACTAAGTTTGTAGATGACTGCAAGTTAGGAGCAGTCATTGAATCTCCAGATGACTTATCGATCCTGCAAGAAGGTTTGTCCCAAATAAATAACTAGTGCCAAAATCATGGACTGAAACTAAATGACAAAAACTGCATTATTGTATACTTTGAGAAGTCCTCTACTCCAGGGAAGTACCATGTTAAGATACATCTCTAAGAGATGACTCAGTTGTTTGGGATTTGGAAACTTATGTGGACAGTGACCTAACTTTTGACTAACATGTAACATATTATTGTTGTAAGAAAGTCCTTCCATATTGCACAGGTTATAACAAAGGGACTGTGTGTAGATCTGGGATGTCATTGTCCCTCCTTACTCAGCTCACATTAGGCCAGTCATTGAATGTAATGCTCCCTTTGGCATGTGTCTGTCCATACATATGCAACAACTGAAAAGCCCACAGAGATACCTTACTAAAACGATACAACACCTAAACATGTTCTACATGGACCAACTCAAAATCCTGTCACTGTACTCTATATTCTACAAACTGCTAAGAGGTGATCTATGTCTGACATACAAGGCATCCCCTGACCCATTACTAATGGATTTACTGCACATCAGCAAGTCAAATGGCATCAGAAATACTCAGTCTAGGGATCTAAACCACTCCTTCAACACCAACAGAATGGTTTGGAGGGACAGGTATATAAGTCTACGCTGCTATTGTACTTCTTTGAGTTAAAGAACTACAATGGCAGCTTAGACTTAATGCTATAGCAACCCCAGGTCTTAATGATCAATGCTCTATTCATAGCATTTTAAAGTTGAGGGCTAGTTCAGAATGGTAGTAATGCAGCTATTTGTTATTTTATTTAACTGCTGTGTATAAAAGTTATTTTAAAATTTATTTTAACTGTTAACCTTTTATAAGTCTTCATATGTAGTATGTTTTGTAGTTTATATCAATATGTCGTAGTGGTCTATGTTTTATGTCTTACAACTGTTGCTTTAAATTTACGTGGCTCAGTGTCAGTTGTACTTCCAATCAGATCTTGTGTACGTATATATAAAGTGGTTGTTTCATTGTTACTTTATTCTGAAGAAGTCTCGTACTGGGAGACGAAAGAGCTAAATAAAGTATATTGGAGTGGTTCTCAGGCATTATGGACTGATAAATGTTATATATCTGATTCACTCATTTTGTTCAATGCTCCAGTTCCAGATGTTGTAGACAGATCACAGCTGCCTCTCCTTTGGTCGTTTTATTAATAGCCAGAAAAATAATTACAAAAAACTGGAAAGGTAAAACTGCTTTGTCTTTTAATGATTTCATTATTTTAGCTTAAGGTGTTTGTAAGAAATAACTCTCAGCCTTAAATATAAGGACATCAAATATTACTCATCAGAAAAAAACACTGACAGAAATTATGTGATTTATTAGAAAAATATTAATGGTTTGGTTTATTATCCGACTGCTGTGGACATATGTAAATTGTTTCTTTTTTTGCTGTTTTATTTTTTGTACTTGAATTGTACACTTTCAAATTTATAAAATCAATAAAAATTATTTTAAAAAAGTGTCTTTTCTGTGGGGGAGGGGAGAGATAAGGTTTGTAAATGAGGATGCATTTACCTAAGTGTGAATAAGTAAGCAATATAGTACCGTGAGAGGTTATTGGAGGTGATTAACAAAATGTATATTTAAAAAGCAAAGTCCTATGTAACTATGAGGGGAAAGTAAATTTTGATGGAGTGGAGGCAATTAGAAATACAGGAGATTCACCCAAGTGGAAAGTTACTGTGGCAGACCCAGGAATTTATAAAATATAATTTTTAGTGAGTTCTTGAAGAAGTTGGTTTAGCTGCTCTGTCAGATGGAGGTAGGAAGAGAGTTTTAGATTTCAGCAACCTAGATAGAGTAAAGAGAGTTACAGTGGGAGTTATGGGAGAGAGTGATTATAGGCCAGGAACTTACCTGCAGGAATATACCATTGAAGAACCTTCTTAAGGAATGGGCATCTTATCTGGGATGTGTAAAATTTTATGTGCTATTTTCAGCTGACAGCAATAGAGATATTTTAGGTATTTAAGCCAACTGTTTTGGTTTATGGTGGTGCAGAGTTGGGTTCTGTTGGTTACACTCATAGCAAACTTAGCTACTTTATTGTAGAGTTTTGCAAGATGGGTTGAATGCAATTTTTTGAAGAATGGGGCAGCATATGGGAACATGGGAGGTAGGTAGGCAGTTGCTATACATTTGTGAGCGCACTCTTACTAGAGTTTTACCCTGTACAGTAGTACAAGTTTTTGGTTTGTTTTCTTAACTACCTGTTGGTCACTAAGGCCAAATATTAGATTTTCATCAATGATGATACCTAGGAGTTTTGTACTGGAAGAAAATTCAATGCTGTTACCATCAGAGTAAAGAAGGTGACATTAATTTTGATGTAGGAGTTTGATTTAGGGTAAATCACATTAGCTAAGAATTTTTTAGGGTCTAATAGAAGGATGGACTGCTTGAGCAAGGATTTAATGGAGATAAAGGAGAGTTGTGATGTTCATAGGTTCAAAGGATCATAAAACATTACTAGGCTAACAGCCCCAGAGCCCTTACAAGCCTAGCCATATTTATCCCAAGTTACCCCAGTTGTCAGTGGTTAGGTGAGTGAAGTTTGCAGAAGTAAGGGTCTATGGTAGTATATACTGATTTCCTCTACACAGGACTGATATGGGTGCCACCCCAGGACTGAATTTGTGGTCACCCATCTATTGAGCTAGGATGCATCTGAAGAGAGTCAGGAGGGCTCTGTTTCATGTGAATTGGGAGCTTATTCCAGAGAAGTGGCAGTCTCTGGGAGATATATCTATCCCTCCAGCATGACCTGTTTATGTCAGAGGCTAGGGTAGGATCTCTGGAGTGAGTGACCCTTGTGCAGTTTGATTTATGAATGTGTAGCATTTCCATCAGGTCCAGGTCAGAGACTGCCCTGTAAGCCAGGAACAGGTCACCCTTTAGCAACCTGTAGGAGACAGAATACAGTGACAGGGCTTTCAGTCTTTCCATGTAAGACTTGTTTTGTGTACCCTGTAATTTCGTGGTGTGAAACCTCTGCGGTCTCTCCAGTTGTTGTAGGTGCCTGATGAAGTATATTCAAAAGGAAGCATTGTACTCAATTATTGGTCTGATGAAGGCCAAGTATAATGGATTTATAACATACTTAGATCTAGATGAGATGCCCTTACGTATAAGACATGCCACATAAAAGGATTTCCTTACTACTGTGGATGTGTGGTTGTCAAAGTTCAGATTGCTATCAACCTGAGTACTCAGGTCATGTACCACTGGTTCTACACTTGGGGGGGGGGGTGCTGTCTGTAATCTAATTAGCAAGGATGCCAGCTTTCCCAAAGGGAATAATGATGCAGTTTTTGCATTTAGCTTTAATCTGTGGCTTTGGCACCAATCATTTGTCGATTTACCTCTGTCTGTAGTTTATTAACATTAATTGTGACTCAATGATTATTTCCAATTTGCCACAGGACATCCAAGTTTGCCTGGACTTTTGAGAAATAAATTCTGAACATTAAGGGGCCCAGCACAAAACCTTATGGTATGCCACTGGTGACTGGTCTTTTGCTAGTGATGAAGTCACCTATTTTGACAGCATGTGTGTCCTGTTGGTGAGCCAGTTGGCTACCCATCTGGTAACTTAGGGTTTAATTCCCAATTAGGAGAGTTTCTCTATAATAACTGAGTGGGGGATTTTGTCAAATACCTTGGCTAGGTCAAAATAAGCAGTATGCACTGTCTTTCCCTCATCCAGGGCCTTGGTGACTTTCTCAAAGAAGTTAACCATGTTTAACAGGCATGATCTACCTTTAACAATCTGAACTGGGCTGGGTCCAGTGTTTGAAGATTACCTATTTACTTGTTAATAAGGTCCACAATGATTCTTTTCATGGCCTTGCAGATAAGGCTAGTCTAGCTTATAAGCCTATAAATCCCAGGGACAATTGATGGTCCCTTTTGTGCAGAGGGATTAATGTTGCTGTCCTTCATTCCACTGGAACATAGCTAGTTCACAGCCTGTGGTTAAACAGTGATCCAAGTGGGTCTGCTAGTTCATGTTCTAAATTGTTTAAAAGGTAGCCTGGGAAGTTGTCTGGTCTGATTGATGCCATGTTTTTGGCCTTGGAGAGAGCAGAGATTACCTGCTCTCTTGAGATAATAGGCTGAGGAATGGTGGTAGGTACACTTTGGGGGATGACTGGAGGGGACAGGGGGGTGAAGTTTGCTCCAAAGCTATCTGTTAGCAGGTTGGCTATTACCTCTGGTTGAGTATGGGTGGTGCCATCCACAATCAGTTCAGTGCATAGCTGGGTATTCCCTTTTAGATTTTGGACATGGTTGAAGAATATCTTGTGATTATCCTTAGCTATGGAGGCTATTTTTCCATCTTAATTAGCTTTGGATGGACTTGACAAGATCTCTAATTTGTTTGTTTAACTAGAGTGGGATTTCTTCCTCTGCTGAGCTAGTCCCCTCATGTTTTTGGATATTAGTTTCTTTCTCTTGTTGTATAACCTGTTTATACTAGGGGTCCAGCAGGGTGGCTTGTTTTTTCGGCAACACTGGTTTAATCTGGTCAGGTATAGCCGATTCTATACAACTGCTTAGGTGGTTATACAGGACATTGGTGTACACCTCTGCATAGGAGTTCGTGTTATCTGTGTTTGAAGGGGCTTTGAAACTTCTTATATCTCCTTAGTAGGAGGTAAATTATCTTTGAAAAGTTCTTGAGTGTTTTGAGCTTGATGGAGTATCTGGTCTTATAATTACATCGAACGAGACTGATTTATAGTCTGATCTTACCAGGGAAGACATCACAAAGTGGGTGTGTGGGGAGTGCAATGCTCTCCCGTGTTAGTGAGTGCTATGTCCATGCCATTTGAGCCTTTTCTGGGTGTGCTGATTAGTTGTTCCATAGCATTTGCACTGACAAAGTCCAAGAACCTCTGATCCAGCATGTTTGTGGTCATGTATGTTTTCCAGTCAATGGTAGGATAATTAAAATCAACCATGAGTAATGTGTTGAGCTGTATGGCAAGTGACTCCAGTAAATCTAGGTATGTGGTATGCTATTCCTGTTTCAGGATGGGGAACCTGCAGCTAGCTATGATATGGTAGGGGGCTTTGCCTATAGCTAATTGGACATGGAGTAGCTAAAGACAGTCATACTGTTTGACCAGTCTCGAGGTGTACTTAACCTGAATGAAGATGGATACACTTCCTGTTTTGGTTCTTTCACACTCAGTTTGTGGACTGAACGTATGGGAGGTATTGTAGTCCTGCATGGTCAGGGTGCCTTCTGTGCCTTTTAACTTTGTCTCAGTGACTGCACAGACATCAGTATCTTCCAAAGTGAGGAGTGCTTTCCAGGGAGTGCAGTTTTTGTTTAGACTCCTAGCATTAAGCAGCTGTACCTTGAGTTTATCTATTGAGGATTTTATTATGTTGGGAGGTTGGTTATTTTGACCCTGCTAAAAAAAGACACAAGCGGGGTGGCTAATGCCTTCTCCAGTATCTGAAAGCATAGAGGAGACAGGTGCAGACCATCTATGGCAAAGCAGTGTGGCCTGTTGACTATGTCCTCTCAGGCTGGCAGATATTGGATCCCTTTAGACTGACACTAGAAGTTAAGCCAATTGTTAAAGTCAATCATTTTTTGTTTGTATTGTGGCATCATCCTTGGAGGAGGTAGAATGCTGCTGAAGGGTAGGCTTATACCTGCCTGTGACACATAATCTGAGAGCTCAGTCATGTCTCTCATATAGTTCAGTAAGGTACATCTTAAGCCATTCACCCCCATATGGACTATGATGGAGTCATACCTGTACTTGTGGTTGACTGACATGAGTGCTTGAGTAACTTGATGAATCCTGCCATCTGACAGGCAAGCTAACTGTAACCCACTCCTTATCCAACCTTGTGATAGGAAAATCCCTGTGTCTCACACTGGGATCACCTATGACCAATGCATTACATTTTGTGGTGTTATACCTTATGGGCTTATTAGCTGAGATACTTGTGTTTGTTTTATTATGTGTTGTGGCTGTTTTTTGCATTGTTATGTGTGTAAGTAGTTTCTGTTTGGGAAGACTCTGATCTTTTGGTAAGTTACTAGTGAGTACCTCTTCATATATGGGTTTATGTGTCATGTCCTTATTTATTGTGGGGAAGTGTGTGTGTGTGTGTGTGTGTGTGTGTGTGTGTGTGTGTGTGTGTGTGCATGTGTGTGTGTACTGACAACCTGTTTGGCATTTGATTTGTCCTTATGTGGGAGTCTTGCCTTCAATTTCATAGTGTAACTGCATCTCTCACATAAAGTATTTGTTTCTGGAGTAAGTGGTTGTCAATATACAAGAGATAATTCCTACATTGCCTCAGGATGTCCAGGTCTATCAGGCTGGCAAGAGAGATGATGGGAAACTGCCCTTCCATGATAGCAATCTCTTACCGTATGTTTTATTAGGGAAGGGGATGGGTTAATTTGACAGGACTGTGTTGGTAGCACAAGTACAAGAGGGACCTATAATTTGTGTAGGCTTTGGTTGATCAATAAGGCAATGCTGTTCAGTGTGCAATTGAGTTTCTTCTAGAGCAGCAGAAAAAACTTGGAAGGGTTTCACTGCCACCTGTTTAGGGAAAAACTGAGCTTCTAGGATTTTGCATCTATGCAGGGCACTGCTAACTGCCACTGTATGAAGAGCAACACTGCTTAAATGTAAGGCTTAAATACATGCAAAGAGAAACAAGTTTTAAGCTAACTACCAATCAGGAAAAAAACACAATAAGCCTTGCACCATTAGTCCCCAACTCAGACAGGTTAGATAAGCAACTTCTGCAACAAGGGTGCAGAAAAACACCTTTTTAATGTAGAATAGCTGGTCTGGAGCCCAGTTGTAACAAGACCATGCAAACTATCTACAACAGCTCTTCAACTAACAGATACAATGTAATACAGTGAATTAACTACTTAAAGCAGCAGTATACAGTACAATTTTTGCTATGAAGTACAAAAATAACAGCAAATATCTTAAGAGACTGCTAATGTACAGTGACAGTCTATAAGAGCATACATCGCAACTATCTGGATTTTCACAGAATGTCCAGATTTTTGCCTCATATTTTTGGTCTATTCCTCATAAAATTTGCAGTTTTCTGGCAAATCACTGAGGATTGAAGTCATAAATAATACTAAATAATGACACACATTTGAGTTGCAGACTTCATATTCTTCAGAAAATGCATAAGTCTTTCGGCTTTTCCCGGTAAGGGGTCGCCACAATAGAACTCCATTCTGCTCATAATTGGCAGTGGATTTTACGGTGCTGAATTGCCAGCCCGATGCCCAACCTTCAACGAAGGCACACCCATTCATGCTCGCACCTACCTACATGTCTTCAACGTCACTTGACCATGGGGAGGACATGCAGACTCCACACAGAAGGCACTCCATCCGAGAATCGAATGGGAGAACCTCTTGCTGTGAGGTGACAATGCTAACCACTACACCACCACGGCTCATATTCTTCAGAAAATGCATGATAATGCAAAAAACATTATGCTAGCAACTTTCCAAGGTTATAGGAGCAATATTTAAAATCTGTCCCTATTTCTGGCCCTGTGTCCCTCCATCATTTCTGGCTTTGTCCATATTTCTTGCACTGAGAGGTTGAGAGGTCTGTATAAGAGAAGTGCAAAAAATACTTACTTTTGTCTTTTCTGTAGTGGATTGCTCAAGGTAAGCAGATTTTCAGGAATCAGTAGCAAGGTTGCCAAATCACAAACAGCTCTGAATATCAATGCCAAAGCCCATGCAAAAGCCAGGCTTCTACTTAAACCAGCAGCAGACAGTACAGTTTTTTTTAAACTTCTAAAGTACAGTCACACTATATAAGAGAATTGCAAAAAATGCTTAAGAGCCCTTTTGTGTACCTCCCAACTCAGATATAACAGGGACACACTCACCAAAAGCACAGCAAAAAAGTTTCCAGAGTGAAATCCTACCACAAACAAACTTAAAAGATATAAAATGCTCTTACAAACAGTCTTAAAAACATGGATACAACAGTGTAATTTAAACAGCTTATAAAATTGTGATTATTCAATAAAAGTACTTCGCTTTGTATGAATGATCCAAGAGCCACTTTATTGTACAGAATTTATAAATGCACTAAAAGCAAGATAAGCTGATTAATAAGCCCTCCAGCCAATAAAACTGCATACAGAAATCTCAAGTGTTTCCCCAACCTAAGCAGACCAGGCTGCCTCCCAGTGCATTAGATGGAAAATCCAATAACTTCTTGATGTAAAATCAAGTGCTTGTTGGAGTATAAAAATGCACTACTTTATCCAACAGCTAGCTGGATAATGAATTCAGAGCAAATAAATCATTTGAACAGACAATGAGAGGCAAAATGCACTTTTTCAATATAAGCACAAGGAAAGGCAAATAAATAACTCAAGATATCAACAGCAGTGTAAAAAAGGTGGAGCTTATTTAGCTTACTTTACAGTAGGGGTGGGCAACTTAAAATCACCAGGTTTAAAAAGCAGATCAGTGAATGGGATGGTGGGTTGAAAAACTAAGATGGAATCACCAGCAGTGATTTAGTTTATGCAGGCTTGAAATCTTTTCCGAAAAAGACAAAGTCCCGAAAATTCACTGTGTGTTTAAGTATTACTCAAGAAACAATTTAACCATTGAAAAAAAACATGTGAAATGTGCAACTGAGATAATTTAAGTCTCTATCTCTCACACAGAACGCAAACATCAGGACAAGCAGATTTTTTAAAACAGAAAACAAAATGGAGCACGTAAAATATAAAGCAGCTCTATCACTCACAGACAAAAAGCTCAGGGATTGTTTTAGCTGTGTAGATAATGGTGGAGTTGTCAGCATACTACTGGATAAGGGCTGATTTAGTGGAGACAAGAGGAAGGTTATTAAGGAATATGTTGAAAAATAGGCGACAAGTACTGAGCCTTGGGGGACTCCCACTCACTTTGTAAGAAAGAAGAATTTAGATTATCCATATTTTACACTTTGGGCCCTGTTAGTGAAGTATATATTAAATCACTCTATGGCTGAGGGAGAGGCTAAGAGATGAGAGCTGTAGAGTAACTTTGTGTAAGAGGCTGTATGAAAAGCATTTAGTAAGTCAAGAATGACTGATGATACCAAACAATTATTTTTTCTGTGCTTGTGAAAGGAATAAAGAAAAGATAGAAGATCAGTGTCAGGGCAGCGGGAGGGGAGAAATCCATGCAGGGATGGGAAGACAAAGTTCTTGTTTTAAAGATAGGTTAGTAGTTGAGAGTTGATGTACTTCTCAAGGATCTTAGACAAAGGGGAGAGAGAGAGACTATAGCAATGAGTCTAAGGTTAAAGAGTTTAGCAGATAGCTCGACTTTGTGTAGTGGCAAGATAGGTGATTGTTTCCATGAGGAAGAGAGCAGGATAGATCTGTTTATAAGAGTAGATTCAGGGTAAATTTAGATAGATTCATAACACAGTTGAATATGGTGTGTTTGGAAGATTTATTGACAGTGTGTGGATGACATATGTGGGACAAGACAGTCTGGTAGAATTCCAGATCTTGCTGGGTTTTCCAGTTTAGTGCTTATGATCCATTCAAGGGTTGTTCCTGTACCACAGGTTTCTTTGAAACTAGTAGGTGCATTGATTAAATAGGTGAAGTTGTAAAGATGACAACAGGAGGAAGAAGTATTCTGGATGGATGTATAGGACAAATGGTCTGAGAAGGTTCAGTTTACAATAGCATCTCCTATAGTTTCATGGGATGGTTTTGCTGTTAGGTGGAATGTAAAGATGTACTGTGTAAATTGTGTTATAGCTGTTGATTTATAAGGCTATTGCCATTATTATAGTGTTGGAGAAGGATCAGATAGTCTTGGAATAGATGCTTAGCTGCAGATTGAGAATATAACTGCAATGTCTCCTATTCTTTTTTGGGGAGTATGTCAAGTCTAAGAATATTGCAACTTTGTGGGAGTATTTGTTCATTGCAAATGTTTAGTTTAAGACAGTTTCAGTTAACATGAGGATATCAGGGCTGTGAAAGAGAACCCAGTATTGAAGTGTTTATAGTTTATTGCATAGGTCTCTGATGCTGAGGTAGAATATTCTGAGTGTCATAAGGGAAGTGGAGAAGTAATTTTTAGTATTGAATTAGAATCAGTAGATTTTGAAGTATAACTTGTTTGTGGATCCTGCACCTGGATTAGGATGAATATCTCTACTGTGTAGTAGTTGTACTGGTACTAGTTCGGTGTAATGCTTGTTTGGGTATAGGGGTTTTTGTATACATTTAGGAGGAGTATGGTACTCATTACATTTGATGGCAAGGAATAATGGTTTCAGTAGGTGGACAAAAGTTAGGTTAAACAGTGATGGAGAGATATTAAATTATGGTGAAGTATGCTGATAAGTGAATAAAGCTGGCAGAAAGTTATTGGAGAGCTTAATATGAGGCACAATAATAGGAGATGGCCATAGATGGCTGTAATAAAAGCAAAGCAAATAGTATGAGGTGTAGCATATTGAAGTAAAGCAGGTAGAGGAAAAAAGGAAAAGATGTAGGGGAGTAAGGTAGAGTTGAGGTGGCTGTTGAGGAATTAGTAGGTTGTTATAATAGAATGACAGAGATGAATAGTGAAATAGAGCAGAAACAGTGTTTAACAGTTGTTTAGACTGGGAAATGGGGGTTATGGCATGTAGATTGTGTAGTGGTGTTGTGACTGAAAGTCTGTGTGCTTAAAGTTTAGGGAGGGAGAAAGTAAGAGAAGACATACCTTGTGGGAAGGCAGTGTTGGGGAAATAGTTGTACAATAAGAACAAAAAAAGTTGGGCAGCAGGAGACCTGGGAATTTTTAGGATATAGTAGGTTCATAGGTTCATAGGTTCATAGGTTCATACTAGGCTATCTGCCCGAGGGCATTTACAAGCCTAGCCCATAGTTTTGTGGCTTACGCCACCCCTTTAGTATGGGGAACTATACCCATTATTTTGCTGTGCCTCTGTCGAGCAGTGACACTGAGGTAATCCCTGGGGTATATCTGCGATCTCCCATCCATTGGTCAAGATTTCTCTTGAAATATTAGTAGTGTGACTTTTGTATGATGACTGGAGGTTGGGATATATATAACTGATTAGTGGATACAATTATTGCAGAGGTGGTGTGGCAAGGGTTGTTCCTATGATGAAAATAATGCTGAGCTGGGATTGGTCAAATGTGTTTGAGATTTTGATTAATAAAATCTATATGTAAAAAAAGGGGGGGGGGTAAGTGGGAACTGGGGCCAGGGAAGAGGAATGGAGCATAGAGTAGTGGGTTAGTCCAGGATTCAAATCTTAAAAATGTACTCACAGGCATCAGTAATGATTGCATATTCCACATAGAACTCCGATCTTTCAATGGTCTAATATAGACACAACTATTACTTATTTGGCAGCATTTATAGAAGTGTTCAATTGGAAGTGGTGACACCAAAAGCACAAGAAACCAGCTCAGTGCTTCTGCTGATTTCTTTTTGAGGTCTGTTAGAAGAGAGGGCCTGTGGACATTGGATAGCCACCTCTGGGTATAGTTATGCAAGGATATGACTTTGCAGGGTCTTATCTGCAGTGAAGGAGATTACAGTTTTACTGTAACTGTATGGTAAATAGAGAGGTGCAACTAAAACATACTATCTAAAATGTGAAATAGAAAGTAGCAGGTGTTCCTCTTTGGGGTATGTTCCTACATTTCAGTTACAGTGCCATCTATGTTCTGGGACTGGAAGCCTTTAATGGAAATAGAACATATATATTTAAATCTACTATATATCTATAATTATATCTATCTATATATATGTTTACATAGGTATATATATATATATATATATATATATATATATATATATATATATATATATATATATATATATATATACACATATATATATATATATATATATATATATATATATATATATATGTATATATATATATATATATATATATTTATATGGATCTACTCTGAAATAATGAAATTTCAAAATGCAGAAGACCAGAAGATTGAGACCAGAATGACAAAACTTTAATATCCTGAAACTTCGAAACATCAAGTCCCAAAATATCGAAAAACAAAACGAAAACCTAAACTTCCTACCTTACACCACAAAACAGACACCAACAAATACAAAACCAGCACCTACTTCTCTATGTCTAAGCAGGGGGGCAAGCCCTCATGCATCCCCCATGTGGGGGGCTGCCCCAACACCCCCTGCAAATTAAATATACCTAAATATACCAAGTCAGAGATTGCACCACAGTGGAGGAAAGGTAAATTTCCCAATCCCCACTGTACAGCGATCCTCATAAAAGTCCGAATAATTACTGAAATACACAACTGTCCCTTTGCAAAACACCTACATACTGCCAACACAAATACATCCAATCCTAGTCAGTTTTCCCAGCACCACAAACAAGTCACACAATTTCCTTGCAAATAACTTCAACAAGAAAATCTTCCTTACCCTTTTCTTCAAAAGTTGTACTACACAAGTGCTAACAAATTCCCTTTACCATTAAATGTAATGTCTCTTTACTGCAATGTAAAAGTTCCTGCAGTAGGGCTTTTCTGAACCACTCTAACCCAGTGCTGTGTGGGATGACTGAAATTTAATTTTTAATATTTATAATTTAAAAAAGTGTCTTTGCTAATCTAATGTTCTCAAAAAAAATCTTTGAGCCCTTGAGAATGTAGTCAGTGTTTAAGTATAACTTTTTCAATTTA